>NC_136936.1:48240522-48258022 GCF_949987615.1 Pollachius pollachius
TGTGTGTGGGGAGGGATACGTGTGCGCGTGTGCGTGCGTGTGTGTGTGTGTGTCAAGCCTGAACCGAGGCTTAAGTACTGAGGCACGGCCGAGGCAATATTACAACGTCGGATCATTCACGGAAAATATTATGAGTAAACTCAAAATTTCCCGACAAGATTAAATGTTTGAATTGGATGGACATGATGGGATTCCAAAGGAGCTCTGACTGCTGATTCAATATCCCATAATACTGTGTGTTATGCAACAGAAGACTGGGACCCACCCGGGGGGGCGTGGTGTTATATTTAGAAAAGCACATTTGTCAGAAGAAAGCGACACAATAATATATCTCTTTCGGTAAGGTAAGGATGTTCATAGAACCAAGTGTCAAGCACTAACAATCACTAGGTTAACCCATTCCCCGTACCCAACAAAGATAGCTAGGATAAGACGCTACACAATGCTAAGTACTAGTTTTAAGTGCCAGGACGCACAACCTACAATAAGTGCATAAGAGGGGTGGGAGGGGTTGTCTATGCAGAGTCTAGGTGAACTCTGAAACAGGTGAGTCCCTTGCGGCGTGTGTGTGTGTGTGTGTGTGTGTGTGTGTGTGTGTGTGTGTGTGTGTGTGTGTGTGTGTGTGCGCGTGCGTGTGTGTGTGTTTCCGTGGACGTACCGAGTCAGAGCTGCCCTTGAAGGAGTCCAGGCTGTTCTGGGTGCAGGACGACTCCCTCAGCACCTCCTCGTCCGTGCCGTGGCCGTCGTTGGTGCTGGCGCCCGAGCTGCCGTGCACCTCCTCGTACTCGTCCTGGTCGTAGTCCGACTCCGCGTCCGGCGGGGGGGGGGCGCCGCGAGGAGGGGGAGGCTCCGCCTCCGACGCCAGCGCCATGCTGACGTAGGGCGGCCGGCCCCCGTTGGTCAGGACGGGGGACGGCGGCGTGGGGGTGCGTCCCCGCTGGTGGGTCACCACGGTGGAGCGCCACGACGCCCTGGGTGTGGCGGCGGAGTAGATCGCGGAGGGGTCCACGGGTCCCTCCGCGAAGCCGGGCGGAGGCGGGGGCACGCTCTGGAAGACCTCCTGGTCCAGCGGGGGCGAGGCGGGGAGCGGGAGGTCGGGCAGGGGGACGCACTCGTCGTCGGCGTGGAACCCCTCGTCCACCTCCCCCTCCTCCTCCTCCTCCTCCTCCTCTTCCTCGGCCAGCGGGGCGGCGGTCTCGGCGGGGTCGTGGAGGTTCTCCTCGCTGGAGAGCGACGGCTCCAGGCCGCCGAAGTCCAGCAGGTCGAGGAACTCGGTGGCGACGCGCGACGCCTCCTTCTCCAGCCGGTAGATCTCGGCGTCGCGGCGCTGCCGCAGCTGGTCGCGGCCGTCGTCGCCCAGCAGCGACACGCCGTCCTCCTGCTGCCGCTGCAGCCGTTCGATCTCCCGCTCCAGACGCTGGATCTCCTCCATCTGACGGCTCTCCTCCTCCGAGGCGTGGCCCGGGGCGGGGCTACGGGACAGGGAGCGCGACAGCTCATTCTGGTGGGGACATGGATGGAGGAGTTAGGGGACCGTTTCACCAGGCGATGGTGAAACGGTGAACGGACTGTGTTGATACGGCGCTTTTCTAACCGGTGGCCACTCAAAGCGCTTTACGGTACCGCCTGGCATTCAGCCGTTCACGCACACATTCGCACACCGACGGCGGTGTCAACCACGCAAGGCGACAGCCAGCTCGTCGGGAGCGGTCACGGTGAGGCATCTTGCTCAGGGACACCTCGACACTGAGCCGGGTTCGCACTAGCAACCTTCCGGTAACCAGCAAACCCGCTCTACCTCCTGAGCCACATGCCGCCCTTGATGTAGGGAAGTCAAAGTATTCATACTTCATTATCACCAGTCTTTTTATATTGATGTTTAGTTGTGTCGTCTGCTGCTGTTGTGACTACATGTGCCCTCAGAGATTAATGAGTGAACCAGCCGTCCATCTAAACAGTGTCTTGTATGAATGTCTAGTGCATGAAGGGAAGCTGTCCCACAACACCTGGCCTCTCCTCACGTCTCAACTCGGTTTACCTCTGGCGTCGCACTCTGAGAAGCTCTTGCATAATAAGGGCTAAATAAAGCAACATGACCTTGGTTGGGACAAACAGGGACATTCAGGGAAAGTCCATGGTGTTGTGCTGTTCTCAGCACGAGGAGATAAGTCTCACCTTCTGACATGCAGCGTTGACCGCCAGCGAGTTCCTGAGGACAGAAACATAATCAGAAACATTGTTATGAATCAACAACATTTTTAGCAACAGTTCTCTCGTCCCAAGTTGGATTAATAGGACAACGACAGGCCTGTTCCTAAACACAGGTTTCACTTTTCAAAACACTACCTTTCAAGCGACTTTTACTTTCTACTTTCACTTTTTCAAAGGTTTATGATATGAACTTTAAACCATTCTGTCATGGGCAGTCCGTACCTGGTCGAGTGCCCCAAAGCCACCGCATTCTCCTGCGCCTTCTCCTTGATCCTCTGCTCCTCCATCCTCCTCAACTCCTCCTCCTCCTCCTCCCGCCTCCTCATCCGCTCCTCCTCCGCCCGACTCCTCTGCCTCTCCGCCTCCTCCGCCCTCCTTCTTCCCGCCGCCGCCGCCGCCTCCTCCTCCTCCTCCTCCGCCTCCTTCTGCCGGCGCCTCATCATCTCCTCCTCTTCCAGCCGTCTCCTCTCCTCCTCCTGCCGCTGCTGCTCTAGGCGCCTCCTCTCGTGCTCCTCCTCCTCCCTCCTCCTCTTCTCCTCCAGGATCTGGCGGTAGAGCGAGCGGGCCAGGTGGCCGCGGTGGTGCTTCTGCAGCACCAGGGTGGCCGAGCGAAGCCTCAGGAACACGCGCCTCCAGAAGTGGGCGCGGTAGTTCTTCTGGATGGTGACCACGCTGGACAGCACCCTCTTGTACTGCTTCCTGCGGGGGGGGGGGGGGGGGGGGTGTTCAACCCACGGACGTGTTAATGATCGACGGCAGCACTGCGCTCTCTCTTCGGTTCAGACTGCTTCTTTTCGCAGGGGGGGGGCTGGCGGGGGCGTTTAAAACGAAGTTGCAGGAAACCTGGATGTGATATTTAACTGGCGTTCACCAATTCGGGCTGATGTTGTCATCTCAGTCAACATTGTCGTGTGGTTCAACTATTCCCCCCCCCCCCCCCCCCCCCCCCCCCGAACCCCTCCCGCAAACAGACGCAGCAACATGGGCTTTGTCGCATTCCATTACAAAGTGAAGGGGTCTCGTCCGACGGGCGTGCCCTGTAACGGTGTAGCCCATGTATGAGGGACCCCAGCACCCCCAGTTCTTAACGCCAGCTCCCCCCCAACGGGAGTACCGTGAGGAAGGGGGGGGGGGGGCTGATGAGACGCGAGCCCCCCCCCCGCTGAACGCACGGTGAGGTTCCTCAGCCCAAACAAACACAGAGCTACACACTTTCAGCTACACACTGTCGGCTACACACTGTCGGCCACACACTGTCGGCCACACACTGTCGGCCACACACTGTCGGCCACACACTGTCGGCTACACACTGTCGGCTACACACTGTCGGCCACACACTGTCAGCTACACACTGTCGGCCACATGGTGTTTATAGTCTGATGCGCTGGGGCTGTGCCAATGTGGTAGTGTGGGTGGGTGTGTTTACACACACACGTGCAGGCATACATACACACAGGCACAAACACACACACACACACAGGAATACACATATCAAGACACACAGGCACACACACACAGAGGAATACACACAGGCACACCACACACACACACACAAAGGAACACACATACACACACACACATAGGAATACACACACACACACACACACACACACACACACACACACACACCAAACCCCAAACCCACATAAACACGCATGGCTTGTGTGGGACCACCCACAGGGCTCTGACCTATGACCCCTCAACACTAAAAGCCAACCTCAACGCAGCTTTCCCACAAACCGCTCGACGCGAGGAAACACCACATATTTCACCGTAACCATAATCAAACAGACCTCGTTAAAAACACCGTTCTGCCAACCTTGCCACCTGCTCCGCGATAACGGAATGAGAGAACCGTGGAACCCCTAGACCCAAGCTCGCTCTGGCTCTGCAGGGACCCAGAGGTCTGGGGATACAGCGTGCTGCATAAGGCAGCATGCTGTCACAGGTTTAGGTTACATGTGCAGGGTCCCGGGCAGATTCCTAAAACCTCCATCGTGACAGACGTCCCCGGGTCCCGTGTGGAACGCGCAACGTAAACAAAGACACGAACGAATCAATCAATCAGTGGACGAACAGGCGGACGGACAGGCGGACAGACATTACAGACATTACAGACAAGAGGGACGGGCGGGCGTGCAGGTACCCTGCATTCTTTGGGTGCAGAAAACAAACACGCGGTGAACGCCGCTGTTGACTCTGCCACGCCGAGGCCTCTGATGTCTATCGGAGAGGACTGGCTCTGCAGGAGCGCTGTAGCTTAGCAACGTGACCTGGGGGCCGCGGCCGTTGGTGTAGGGTCTCCCCGGTTCTGCTGTGCGACCGACACGCATGGCAGGAGGAAGCCCTTCAGAACGCAGCCCTTATGCTATGACAGTGTTCCCATCTGTTGCTGTACCCATCGCCCCATGGCATTACATCTACTGTGAGGTAACGTCAATGTTCAACCATGTGTTCATTCCAACACACCAACACGAGCACGCACACACACAAACAAGCAAATGAAGCATTCAAATGCTGCATACAGCCACATACACATGCACACATGCGCGCACACGCACGCACACACACACACAGTGCATACAATGCATGGAAAGATTTTCATAAAAAGACAAAACAACAAGGTCCCCATCGCGGTTCTCAAGACTCTCACCAGAGACTCCCCCCCCGCCTCCCCCCCAGCCCACAGCACCCACCTGGCCACATAGCTGAGGACGTGGGCGCGGATCACCATGCCGGCCCGCCGTCGCTCCTCCTCCCGCTCCTTCTCCAGCCTTTGCTCCAGGGCCTCCTTTAGGAAGACCTGCGTGACGGGCAGCACCACGGGAGAGGGGGAGAGAGAGAGAGAGAGAGAGAGAGAGAGAGAGAGAGAGAGAGAGAGAGAGAGAGAGGCAGAGAGAAGGGCAGAGAGAGAGAGACGGGGAGAGAGAGAGCGAGAGAGAGAGAGAGAGAGAGAGAGAGAGAGAGAGAGAGAGAGAGAGAGATAGTGACAGAAGAGGGGTGCAACACGATCAGTTAGTTCCTCTCGAGTCCGTCCGGCGACCCGCTGTGACCCGTCAGGCCCGTCTCGGCTGGCACTGTCCCCCGGCTCGCCGCAGCACAGCGGTGCGCGTGTGGGTGGCCTGGTGCTGGTGGCGGCGGTGCTGGTGTTGGTTGCGGTGGGTAGAGGGGGAAGCCTGCAAGGAGGCTAACGACTCTCCCTGACTGCGAAGTGGGGCAGAGGGGATCCAGTGATCCGGTGGCTAAGGCTGCTGCTGCTGCTGCTGCGGCTGCAGGGACTCATTGTAATCCTGCGTCCTTCCTGAGCGGTTTCCCTACACTGCTGCGACTGCTGCTGCTCTCTTCGCCCGACTGACGTGCACGGGCAGAGAGACACGGGGAAGGGGGAGAGAGAGAGAGAGAGAGAGAGAGAGAGCGAGAGCGAGAGACGGGGGAGGGAGGAGGGATGGAGGGGGAGGGAGGTGGCTGGCGTCCAGAGGATAGGACACGCCCCTCCTGGCTGTCATGCAGGAAGGAGGGTGAGTTTAGTTAACCCTTGCCTAACTCCTGAAGTAGCCCGAACTATTCTCTTCAGTCTCCGGCTCTCTTGCCTACAGAGAGAATAGGGAAGGCTTCACTGTGAAGGGGCTAAGATGACAAAGCGAAACAATAACAGGGACGACCTGATCGCACTGCTGATATGTAGATATGTTCTAAAGGGACAGCTCTTACCGTGCTCTGACAGCATCGCTGGGACAGAAAGTATCTGTGTGAACATGTTCTGTTGTGTGTACTATGTTTGTTGATGTTGTGGTATTGTATTTGTGTATGTGTGTGTGTGTGTGTGTGTTTGTTCGGTGTGTGTGTCCGGTATATGTATTTGTTCGCTGTGGTAGTGTATGCGTGTATGTGTGTGTGTGTTTGTTCAGCGAGTGAGTATTTGTTCGGTACATGTGTTTGCTCGGTGTGTGTGTGTGTGTGTGTGTTTGCGTGTCAAGTTCCAGGTGAACTAGCTGAATAAGAACAGTGTGTCTAAGCTTTGCAGACTCTTTCAGCTGTTTCTGTCATACAATGGGGACAAAAAGGGCCACAGAATATAACTATATTTACGTGTGTGTGTGTGTGTGTGTGTGTGTGTGTGTGTGTGTGTGTGTGTGTGTGTGTGTGTGTCCAGATGTTGTAATCAAGGCCCCTCCAGCTGCAAGCTCGGTGTGTCAGAGAGGAGGAAGTCATCTCCAACGCCACATCCTTCCCTCGTCTGTTAGACACACACACACACACACACGCACACACACACCCCCACACACACACACACACACACACACACAGCCTCCCCCCCCCCCCACACACACACACACCCTCCCCCCCCCCCCCCCCACACACACACACACACACACACACCCTGCCCCCCCCCCACACACACACACACCCTCCACACACACACACACACACACACACACACACACACACACACCCCCTCACCCCACACACACACACTTCCCCTCCCCCCCACCCCCCCCCACACACACACAAACACAGACACACACACACACGCACACTCCTTGTCCGTCCAGTGTCACAAAAGCCCCCCCCCCCCCCCCCCCCCATCCCATCGGAACACATTTCCTGCAGCCAATCAGCGTCGACATAATTATACACAGATTGTTTCAACAAAGGAAATCAAAGCCTCTGGGTCTGTGAGCTCCAAGGTCGACCCTTCATCCGCCATCGCTAGAGAACCAACATCTGGACGGCATGCGGCGTTATCTCTATTTATAACAGCAGCGTCCATCTGCCCGTCCGTCCGCCTGCCTGCTGGCCCACCTGTCAGCCTGCCTGACTGTCTGTCTGTCTGTCTGTATGGCTGCTCAACTGTCGGCTTACCTAGCTGCCTGTCGGTTTGCCTGCCCACCTTTCAGCCTACCTGTCTGGCTGTGTGTGTACCTGTCTGTCTGTCTGTCTGCTTAACTGTCAGCCTACCTGACTGTCTGTCTGTGTACCTGTCTGTCTGTCTGCTCTACTCTCAGCCTACCCGTCTGTCTTTATGTCTGTCTTCCCACCTGTCAGCATACCTGTCTGTCTGTCTGTCTGTCTGTCTGCCTGTCGGCCTGGCTGTCTGCCTGTCTGCCTGTCTGTCTACCTGTCAGCCTACCTGGCTGTCTGTCTGTCTGCCTGCCTCTCCCTGTCTGTCTGCCTGCCTCTCCCTGTCTGTCTGTCTGCCTGCCCCTCCCTCCCTGTCTGTCTGTCTGCCTGCCCCTCCCTCCCTGTCTGTCTGTCCCTCCCTGTCTGTCTGCCTGCCTCTCCCTGTCTGTCTGTCTGTCTGTCTGCCCCTCCCTCCCTGTCTGTCTGTCTGCCTGCCCCTCCCTGTCTGTCTGTCTGTCTGCCCCTCCCTCCCTCCCTGTCTGTCTGTCTGTCTGTCTGCCTGCCTCTCCCTGTCTGTCTGTCTGTCTGTCTGCCTGCCCCTCCCTCCCTGTCTGTCTGTCTGTCTGCCCTTCCCTCCCTTTCTGTCTGTCTGTCTGCCTGCCCCTCCCTGTCTGTCTGTCTGTCTGCCTGCCCCTCCCTCCCTGTCTGTCTGTCCTTCCCTCCCTGTCTGTCTGTCTGTCTGCCTGCCCCTCCCAGTCTGTCTGTCCCAGTACCGGTTGGTGGTGGTCCTGTGGACCCCAGCGGTGAGGAGTAGCGCTGGGCCAACAGACGGACGCAAAGGACCAGGATGGACCGCCATGGAGCTCAGGGGCCTGCCCTGTGTGTGTGTGTGTGTGTGTGTGTGTGTGTGTGTGTGTGTGTGTGTGTCCGCATATGTGTGTTTGTGTGTGTGTCCTTGTGTGTGTGTGAGTGTGTGTATGAGTTTCCGTGTGAGTGTCCGGCTGTGTATGTGTGTGTCCCTGTGTGTATGTGTGTGTGTCTGCATGCGTGCGTGTGTGAATGTGTGTGTGTCCGAGTGTGCGTGCGTGCGTGCGTGCGTGTGTGACGTATTCCAGTATCCCACAAGTGTGAATGTTTACGACCACGAGCGCCTCCGTACTCATCGCACCCCGGATGCTTTTTATAGTCTCCACTGCTCCGTGGGCATCGGGGCTGAATCGGGTCGGTTTGATCTTGACCCGTATTCCAGACCGTGGCCAAAACACGGTCAGCAGCGTCGGCCAAATCAATCCATTAAAGAATTCCTCGGCGGTTTCCCAGACGATATAAAAAACTCCACTACAAGGAGACGGAAATAATGACAGGAAAATGCGGACGCAGCAAACTTTTTCTCTTTCTTCAAAACCTTATTAAAAAAAGATCTGGGGAGGGCCGGCATCCATCTTTGATTTATGCTGCGTTCCTTCCCCTCCTGTGTGGTGGGTCAGGACCCGACGGTGAACGCACCAAACAACCCTGGTACATGAAGTGGGTCGATAGAAGTTAATCATTCAGTGGAAAGGCTGTTAGAAGGCGTAACGGCGAAGGAGTTGATCATTGTTAGGAAATCAGGAGAACAAAGAAGAAAAGCCAGAGCAGAGAGAGAGAGAGAGAGAGGGGAGGGGGGAGAGAGAGAGGAGGGGAGGGGGGAGAGAGGGAGAGAGAGAGAGACGGGGGGGAGACAGAGAGAGAGAAAGACAGGGGGAAAGACAGAGAGACAGAGGGACAGCTAGAGAGAGAGACGGGGGGAGAGACAGAGAGACGGAGATACAGAGATAGAGAGAAAGAGAGAGAGAGACACACACAGGGGGAGAGATAGAGAGACGGGGAGAGAAAGAGAGATGGGTGGGAGAGGGAGAGAGAGAGACAGAGAAAGAGAGAGAGAGAGAGAGACACACACAGGGGGAGAGATAGAGAGACGGGTGGGAGAGGGAGAGAGAGACAGAGAAAGAAGAAAAATAAAGATATGAAGAAGGATTGGGCCACTGCCCTAGACCTTTACGTCGTCAGCGTTAACCTGTGTGCTAAGACGTAGACTCCTTTCAGCCGCACAATGCCTGGCTCTCCTATAAACCACCCATGACGGCTCGCAGTTAGAGCAACAGTTGTCGAGGAAAGACCGCAAAGACTGCAGAGAAACAATCACAACAATCCAGACTGACCACGAGCAGCCGAAGAGAAATCCTTAGGAAATGAGTAAGAGGAGAAACCATTCAATCTTCTCCACACATTAATGTCACTGTGAAGGCCCGGAGCTGTCTGCTACTAACTGGGGCCAGATTTATAGAGATCTGTTCATAGTCCTCTCCGAGCACGCACACGCTGACCGACTGGTTGCAACCAGCGCCGAGAGCCTCAGAATATCAAGTAACAAGAATGAAGATTTGGGGGAGTCTGAGTTTCATATTATCCTGCTACCATCGTGACATTTCACCTGATCCCTTCTGCCGCCCAGCTGGGCCTCTGTGTGTGCCAGAGTGTGTGTGTGTGTGTGTGTGTGTGTGTGTGTGTGTGTGTGTGTGTGTGTGTATCTCTGTGTGTATGTGTGTGTGTGTCTGTGTTTGTCTCTGTGTAGGTGTGCTTGTCTGTGTGTGTGTGTGTGTGTGTGTTTGTCTGTGTGTGTGTGTGCTTGTCTCTGTGCTTGTCTGTGTGTGTGTGTGTGTGTGTGTTTGTCTGTGTGTGTGTGTACTTGTCTCTGTGTGTGTGTGCTTGTGTGTGTGTGTGTGTGTGTGTGTGTATCTCTGTGTGTATGTGTGTGTGTGTCTGTGTTTGTCTGTGTGTGTGTGTGTTTGTCTGTGTATGTGTGTGTGAGTGTGTTTGTCTGTGTGCCAGAGTGTGTGTGTGTGTGTGTGTGTGTGTGTGTGTATCTCTGTGTGTATGTGTGTGTGTCTGTGTTTGTCTCTGTGTAGGTGTGCTTGTCTGTGTGTGTGTGTGTGTGTGTGTTTGTCTGTGTGTGTGTGTGCTTGTCTCTGTGCTTGTCTGTGTGTGTGTGTGTGTGTTTGTCTCTGTGTGTGTGTGCTTGTCTCTGTGTGTGTGTGCTTGTGTGTGTGTGTGTGTGTATCTCTGTGTGTATGTATGTGTGTGTCTGTGTTTGTCTGTGTGTGTGTGTGTTTGTCTGTGTGTGTGTGTGTGTGTGTGTTTGTCTGTGTGTGTGTGTGTGTGTGTGCTTGTCTGTGTGTATGTGTGTGTGTGTGTGTGTGCTTGTCTCTGTGTGTGTGTGTATGTGTGTGTGTGTGTTTACCTTTGTTTTCCCCAGTTGCCACTCTTTCATGGTGGCGTCGTGGACCAGGAGGAGCTCAGAGGAGCAGGCCCTTAAATCAGTGGGGGCCATTTTGTTCTTAAGGATCATCTTGTATCTGTTGGCACACACACACACACACGGAGGCAAACAAACACACACACACAGAAAAAAATATTAGAGGGTAACCACAACAATCGGTAGTTGACTGTAGTTAGTTAATGACCAATATATAACCTTAACAGTAATACACACAACCTTGTTAAATGGTCTGTGTTCTAGTGTCTGTGTATACTGTGTATACCTTCTTTGGGTTCTAGTGTTCTAGTATTCTAGTGCTCTAGTGTATGTCTATACTATCTATGTTCTACTGGCTGTCTATACTATCTATGTTCTAGTGTATGTCTATACTATCTATGTTTTAGTGCCTGTCTACACTGTCTTTGCTCTAGTGTAGGTTTATCTAGCTTTTCTGTTCTAGTGGGTTGAATTGCTCAAGTATATGTGTTTTGGGGCTTTCTATTGTGTTCTAGCGTGTTCAATGATGTATGTTGTTGTATGTTTCTATGTTATAGTGTGTCCTAGAGTGTTCTACAGTGTTCTAGAGTGTTCTAGAGTGTCCTAGTGTCTTTGTACTTCCCACTGACCTGTTATGGAAGTCCTGGAAGGTTCTGCGGACCGGGAAGCCAGCCCGGCGGATCTTCACCGTCTCCAACATCCCGGAATACCTCAGCTGGTTCAGGACCACGTCCGGGTCGAATCGATCGGCGTTCTGGAAGGAAGCGCGCAATGCAGGCGTTGTAATCAAGACGGCACCTCGGTACGTCCTCCGAAGAGTGCCCATACGTCCTCAACGAGGCTCATCCACGCATTGTCAGACCGGAGTGCAACGCGGTAACGGATATACAAACGTCTTCGGTTTCAGCACGAAATGAAATCAAACATAATGTCCACCAGACACACGGGGAAGAGGCTAATGTGTTTATATGTATTGCCTAACAACGCCGGAGAAGACGGACGTACACGGTACACACCCGTTTAGATAACATACACACGTCACCTGACCCTGAAAGCAGAAACGCTGCCAGCTCTCCGTTTGCAGAGGCACCGGGCGGGGTTTGAGCCAGCGCTGAGGGGTCCAGAGTTAGCAGCGCGTCCGCACAGAGAGGTGACACTGAGGGATAGCGGGCCCATTGTTCACCGCTCTGACTCACTCGGGCGCTCCGCGCTGACGATCACACACGGGGATAGCGATCTGCTCCGCCTGACGTCGCACTCCCATCTTCTCTGGAAAGGCTACTCCACTTACCGCTACCTCCACCTTCACCCCCGCTGGCCAGGCTTCTCCACCTACAGCTACCTCCACCTCCCCTGGCCAGGTTATTCCACCAACAGCTTCCTCCACCTCCACCTTCTCCGGAAGGGCTACTCTCCACTTACAGCTTACTCCACCTCCACCTCCCCTGGCAGGGTACCCCACCACCTACAGCTACCTCCACCTCCACCTCCCCTGGCAGGGTACCCCACCTCCACCTCCAGCTGCACTGGCCAGGCTACCCACGGTGGGGCTAACTGAGGGTAGCCTGGCCCCAGTGCCACCAGTGAGGGGAGGCATCTGGTGTCTAAACTCCACCAGCCTCCCGTGGCATCCCTATTATGTCCATCTAATTACAGGCTAATGTCGCTACGCATGGAAACCCTCCATGCTTTGATAGCAAGATCCCTCGCACGCACATACACACAATCAAACAGGGACCTTGCTCATATAACACACACACACACACACACACACACACACAAACACAATGATCTTCCTCAAATTGCACGCAGTGACACGCACACACAAACACACATACACAATGATCTTCCTCATATCACACACACACACACACACACACACACACACACAGTAATCTTCCTCATATTACATATACCCACACACACCACACTACTCCTGTATCGGATATTAACTTTGACACACACCCTTCCTTCACACCCTTCAAAGGTTTGAACTCTGCTCTTCAGCAGAGGACAGTGACAGCTGTGACAGTGCACACCACCCAAACACACCCCCCCCACACACACACACACACACACACACACACACACACACACACACACACACACAGCCTCCCATGAGTGACACTTCTTCCAGGGAGAGTGGGTCCGTGCAGCGTGAATGTGTGCAGACGAGACGGCCGCCGCTGTGGCTCAGCGGCCGTCACTCTGCAGGATTAACAGAGGCCTGGCATGTTGATCTCCAGCAGGGCCAGGTGTTTAAAGAACGCCCGGGCCACGCAGCAGAGAACAGGTTATAGGGAGAGAGAGAGCAGGGGAGAGGGAGAGGGAGAGCAGGGGAGAGGGAGAGAGAGAGAGAAAGAGAGAGAGAGAGAGAGTGAGAGAGAAACAGAGAGAGAGAGAGAGAGAACCAGAGAGAGAGTGAGAGAGAAACAGAGAGAGAGAGAAACAGAGAGAGAGAGAGACAAGTAGAGACAAAGAGAGAGCAAGAGTGAGAAAGAGAGTGAGAGCGAGAGTGC
The DNA here is from genome assembly GCF_949987615.1 of Pollachius pollachius. Lineage (NCBI taxonomy): Eukaryota > Metazoa > Chordata > Actinopteri > Gadiformes > Gadidae > Pollachius > Pollachius pollachius. Next base: position 48,253,390 of record NC_136936.1, read on the forward strand.
ATGAGAGAACAAAGAGAGTAAAGAGGAGGACATGTTAATCAGACGGACTGACTGCTAGGGAAGCAGACAGTGAATCAACACAAGGCCGAACCCAAACTATGTACATGAACTCTTGTTACTGTAGCACGCCACTCTGCCCTCCTCGTGCACCGCGCTCTCCTCCCGACGCCTCTAGTCCCGACAGAGCCCGTACGCTGCCTCAGTCACTCACACACAACGCAGTGAACACATTATGAAACCAAAGGGGTTCATCCTCCATATGTTCCATAAGTGCCAGAAACAAAGGGCAGAACAATGCTAGCGCCGGACGCTCTCCCTCAATGCGGTGGAGGCATAATAAATAACGTGGGGCGCTGATGGGCCGTCCCGTGCGGGCCCGGCCCCACCCTTGCGGTCTCGTCCATCCAGCATTCCAGCCGTGCATTCGGGTCACTGGACCGTCAGCCCAGCCGCCGCAGCCAGCGCTTGAACCTTGACCCCCCCGGGGTTGGACAGCCTAACGTTGCGCTGGAATGTGCTGCCTGCCGGCACACAGGAGCAGTATAAAAGAGGAGGCACAAAGAGAGGCTTCTTTAACGTCGTCAGGGTCGCCCCGGGTCACCCCGACTGGGGTAAAGACGTTTGAGGCGCACACTAACAGAAGTGTTGCGACACCCCAGGCAGGAAGTCACCGGGGAGGGGGGGGGGGGGGGGGGGGTAGGTGAAGGAGACGGACCATCGCATAGACGTAGTTAAGCCCAGAGCAGAGTGAAACACGTGAGGCCGGAGGCTCATCGAGAACATTGTCTCTCACACACACACACACACACACACACACACACACACACACACACACACACACACACACACACACACAAACGGATGTTTGGGACTCACCTTGTTCATGTTGGGTTTGATGCAGCGCACAAAGAAGGGGTTGGAGGCGCCTAGGCTGCCCATCAGGGAGTGGAGGGAGTCCTGAACACAACAACAACAACAACAACAACCACAACAACAACAACACCGGTTAGAAACACAGGCAGAACAACAACAACAACAACAGCAATGGTTAAAAAACACAAGCAGAACCACAACAACAACAGTGGTTAGAAACACAGGCAGAACCATAACAACAACAACAACAACAACAACAACAGTTAGAGGTCGGAGGTCAGCCGCTCTGTCTTGTCTTGCTGCTTTTTTATCTCAATGTTGTCTTGTCGGTTCTGGACGGAGACCGTATCAGTTTCATTAACCCAGTATAAGTCATGCAGGGAAATGATTCCTTCCGAGCGAGGAGTCGCTGCCCCCCGCCCCGACCGCAAAGTATAGACGGAGCGGCCGAACACGGAACGGACGTGTGATTTTACGTGGCCGGATGGGGCCCTATATTTTTCCTGGGCCTTCACACACAGACACACACACACACACACACACAGACACACACACACACACACACACACACACACACACACACACACCACACCACACTCCAAGGGCCCTTGGCTCCGGAAGGCTCTCTGGCCGGCCCGGCTCCCCTGGCTGCCTCAGACAGGCTGTCTCCAGCCAGGCCGGCCTGGCAGCCTGGAGCCTTATGGCCCCTGGATCGGCCCCTCTCTACCCAGCCATCATCCCTAATCCCTGGGCTTTAGGAGCTGTGGACCGGGGCACCCTGCCAAAGCCGCTCCTTCTCCCTCTCTCCCTCCGCACCGCAGTCAGGACAGGGAAAAGACCACCGTACCCCCAGAACCCGAACACCCCCCCCACCGGAACCACCGCAGGACACACCACGGGGAAACGCTCACAACACAGACGTGTATGATCCATCGTCTCCTGTCTGACACGAGGAATCCCTCCCCCCCCCCCCCCCCCGGCTCCCTTCATGGTGACTCTCTCTGGGCCGTTTTAATGTAAGAGCGAGGCTATATGCTCGGGGCTATATATATATAGAGCACACTTTCATCCAAAGGAACTCGCAGTGAGTGTCTCTTCGTGAAGGAGCGGCGAGCCGTCTTTAGCTCAAGGGATAACTGAACTGGAGTTGAACCCAGCACCGTCAGCGCCCGGACCACTCACCCTATACTGGGAGCTGAGTTTGGACTGGGACCACTCACCCTGAACTGGGAGCTGACTGTGGACTGGGACCCAGTAACCCGGACCACTCACCCTGAACTGGGAGCTGACTGTGGACTGGGACCACTCACCCTGAACTGGGAGGTGACACTGGGCTGGGACCACTCACCCTAAACTGGGAGGTGACACTGGGCTGGGACCACTCACCCTGAACTGGGATCTGACGGTGGGCTGGGACCACTCACCCTAAACTGGGAGGTGACACTGGGCTGGGACCACTCACCCTGAACTGGGAGCTGACGGTGGGCTGGGACCACTCACCCTGAACTGGGAGCTGACTGTGGACTGGGACCACTCACCCTGAACTGGGAGGTGACACTGGGCTGGGACCACTCACCCTGAACTGGGAGGTGACACTGGGCTGGGACCACTCACCCTAAACTGGGAGGTGATGGTGGGCTGGGACCACTCACCCTGAACTGGGAGCTGACGGTGGGCTTGCGGCGGGCCGTGCCCATCTTCATGGTCTCGTCCCCGCTGCGGCTGCCGACGCGCTCAAACAGGTCGTAGATGAAGTCCAGCCTGAGAACAGGGAACCAGGCGACAAGGAGGGGATGAGGCGTTAGAAGAGTTAGCACAAAGTAATAGAAATTAGCTTAGATGCAAAGAACCATGCTTAGAGTCATAGAACCATGGTTAGCACTGAGCGATTGATCCATGTTTAGAGCCATCGAACCACGCTTAGTTCAGAGCCACAGAACCATGCTTTCGATTAATACTTTGTACAGAGCTATAGAACAATGCTTAGTAAAGGTTCATAACACCATGGTTAGCGCAGAGCCACAGATGTCTAAAAGTTCAGGCTTCAGGCTTGGGGATTGTACATGAACACTTGTCTTCTAAATAAGTGCACTTCCAAGGCTTTATAGGTCATTTAAAGTGACGGATCAGACGAGGGTTCCGTATGGGCCGACGTTAGACCTGAGTACTGCAGTGAAACGGCGGTGTCAGAGAACACCAGTACACACCAGCCCAGCCCTGGGCTGTACTTTGGGGGTTTGTCTCACCTGCTGTCCTTGAGGATGAAGAGGATGTCGTCCCGGAAGGTGTCGCGGTTCTTCTCCAGGATCCCACGGCCGTCGTACAGAACCTGCAGAGCGGTTGAGCGCATGAGCGTGGGGCGCAACGCCGCTGAGAGATGTTATCTATAGTGCCATTGTGGCTGTGATCTGCCTCAAAGGGCCTCACACGCAGGGGTTGGTAACGCACTCCTTGGGCTCTGGATGTGAAAGAGGCGTTGCACGCTAGTGGGCCTGAAGTTCTGAGGGATTCCAAGACCACTGATAATAACTGCAGCAGTTGGCCACGTGACTCTCGGCGGCCGCTTTATGTCAACCTTTGATGTGCTTTCACTTCGGGAAACGTTTTCCGAATCATCCGCTCAACATGTGTGGGCACGTGCAGGGCCCCACGTGCACTGCTGTTGTGCATGTGGCTGGGTGCCTGTGTGTCTGTGTATGGTTGAATGTTGGTGTGCATGCATGTGGCATGTATTTCATCTTGCAACCATACAGTATATATATATTTATATATGTTTGTGCACGCAGGCCTATGTGTGAGTTTGTGTGTGTTTGCGCCGGTGTGTGCGGGTGTTTGGGTGTGTGTGTGTCCCTGTGTATGTATGAATGTTTATGTTTATTGTGTGTGCGGGTACGCGCATTTGTGTGCGTGTTTGTGTATGTGTGTGTGTGTGTGGGTTTGTGCGGCGTGTGTGTGCCTGTAGTAGCATGTTTTAGGGACCTGACACACGTATCGCTGATGGAGCATCAGCGAACAAAGACAGTGTGCGTGGGGGTTGGAGGGAGGTGTGTGGGGGTTGGAGGGAGGTGCGTGGGGGTGGACGGGTGTGTGTGTGTGAGGGTGGGGGGGGGGGCCTGTGTTAATGCGATCACCTGTCGGGGGCTGCTCAACCGTGGACTTTACAGCGCGCTAAGCCTCAACGGTGCGATGATCCACCTTAATGCCACACTGCCTGCGCTGGTGTGTGGAAGTGAATGCATTCTGTTGCACCTTTGTGAAGGACAGAGGGAGTGTGCGTGCGTGCGTGCGTGCGTGTGTCTGTGTGTGTTTGTGTGTGTTTGTGTGTGCATTTTTGAAAGCTGGAGAGGGGAACTTCTTCATGCTTCAGTATGCATGTGCAATCAGACGCACATTTCCATGCATGGTGTGTGTGTGTGTGTGTGTGTGTGTGTGTGTGTGCGTGTCTATGGGTGCTCCAGTAATGTCCGTCTATCCCGAGGCCTTGGGGGATGGACGGGTGAGGGTGGAGGGTGGAGGAGAGGGGGGGTGGCGTGTTGGAGGTGGGCCCTCCATACATGACATGTGTATTTATACATCACGGACACGGTAATTACACGCCATTCCTCTGCCATTGAAACCGAGCCAAACAAAAGGGCTCTGTTTCTATAACTATCAGGTTCGGTTTACTCTGGATGCCGTGACGACCCTCAACAGAAACCAGATAGGCATCGCTACGAGGAAACACACCCACCTCTGCAGCTGTAGTCTGGGATCCAGAAGC
>NC_136936.1:48263022-48360522 GCF_949987615.1 Pollachius pollachius
TCTCCCATCATGCAACACTCCTGTCCGCCCCCCCCCCCCTCGGCGGTGTGTGTTACCGAACATCCCATAATGACGGGCTGCGGCCCAGCGTGTAGGTCAGTACGCTGCGGCGAGCGGCTTGCGGTCCATCTGCCAGTCCATCTGTCTGTCCCTCCGCGTGTGCGTCTGTCTGTCTGTCTGCCCCGGCGGCCTCAGGTTTCCCTTGTTAGCCGTGTTGTATTGGTGTGTCGCACGAAAGGCGCCGTGGGAATAGAGTTTGATTCGATATGGTCTGCCTGTCTGTCTGTCTGTCGGTCTGCCCCTCTGTGTGCCTGTCTGTCCCTCTGCCTGTATGTCCCTCCGCCAGTGTCTGCCGAGCCATCTTTCTATCTGTCTGTCTGTATATCTATCTGTCTGTCTACCTTCTCTATGAGGTCCAGACACTCTGCGTTGTCCATCCAGTCTATGGCCTCCCATCTGATCCCCTCCCTGTGGGAAAACACACACACACACACACAGAAACACACACACACACGGAAGGATTCACAGCAAAATGCACACAAACAACAGTCACACACACACCCACAAGGACAGACACACACCAACACACACACCAACACACACACACACACACACACACACACACACACGAGATAAGTAAATATAAACTGCGGTGAAGATACAATTGCTGCATTGTCCCACGGGTTCATGTGATGAAATGAGCCATGGCCAAGAAGCCGATTCATTATACAAGAAAACAACTGTCCCGGAGCAGCTAACCCCTCCACGCTGCTGGCAGACCTCTCCATGTCCTGATCCCCCCCCCCCCAACCCCCACACACACACCCCCGACTCTCAGGGCTTTCTCACCCCCTCCGCCTTATTTTCCACTCGCTGGCGTTGAAAACAAACTGTGGAAACTATTCGTGGTATGGTGGGACAGAGGGGGGAGACGGACGGGGAGACAGACAGTGGGGCAGACAGGGGCACGGACGGTGTTACCTGTTGTACTCCAGCTGCTCCAGGGAGAAGATGTGCTTGTTGAAGTACTCCTGGAGCTTCTCGTTGGCGTAGTTGATGTTGAACTGCTCGAAGCGGTTCACCTGCGCGCACGATGCAAGACAAAGGGTGCGGGTTTGATTCCCTAAAGTGCCCTCTGAAACGCTGCTCAGATTGAAAGGCGTCGCAGGTTCCCGCGATAACCCAAACACAAGAACCAGGCATTCTCAAGCTCTCTCTCTGTATATGTCTCTCTCTATATGTCTGTCTCTCTCTAGACATATGTCTCTCTCTCTTTCTCGCTCTCTATACGTGTCTCTCTATCTCTATATACTGTATGGCTATCTCTCTCTGCAAAGTTCACTAATTCTCTCCATCTCTTTCCATCTCTCTCTCTCTCTCTGTCTCTCTCTCCCTCCCTCTGTCTCTGTCTCTCTCTCTCTCTCTCTCTCTCTCTGTCACCTCAAAGTTCTCGAACCCGAAGATGTCCAGGATGCCGACGGACTTGAAGTTGTCCTTCCCTTTGATCTTCTGGTTGATCCTCATGATGATCCAGGAGAAGCACTGGGCGTACAGCGCCATTGCAACCGAATCGCGCGAATCCACTGCCTACAAATCACCCCCCCGAAAAACACAACACCACCGACACAGGTTAACACAGAGATACACATCACACACGAGCACTGACAGCTATTAGCCTGTCAAGCAGATGTTTCACGCTTCAAACATTACACAAAGTGTAGGTTATGTAACCAGGTGTCATCGTAAATTCCACACCCGTCATATTTTCAACACGCAGATTGAGTCGTTATCATCGATACGGCGTCGGTGCCGTTTGAGTTATGAAGCATGTGACAGACGCCGGTGTTTGGGAGACAAGAGCTTTGTTATCAGCTCTCTGTCTGCAAGATCTGAAGAACAAAACCCTCCTTTCACAGCAGACAGTGCGGAGGCGTCCGTCAAGAACGCATTGAGAGGAATCCATGTCACGGATTAGGAGTGTACACCACTGGAGACGGAGCTGGCTGGGGTTGTTCTCCGTCGTGGTGCGTGGTACGTGAGGCCTTCCAGCCCAGTCCAGACCTACATCTGGACATAGGTGTGTGTTGCTTTGTTCCGCTGCCTGGATTTCCTGGCTTTGTGTTCAGCGGGTTGGACATGAAACGGGTCCGAACATTGTGTGGATGTGGGGGACTCTGCGAGACTCACTGGTACTGCACCGTGATCCATCATCCCTGGACGTTTCTGGGTGTCAAGAGTGAGGTGGAGCCCACAGGATCTCCGTCAGAGATGGGGGGGGGGGGGGGGGGTCTGGGTCAGGATACAAGGGAGCGCTGGCTGGCTCGGCCTCAGCGTGGGTCAAAGGGAACTAGGGGAGCCGTGAGGGGCCACTGGGATCGGACTCAGTGCAGGCAGAGTTTTGATTGCTGTTTGTTCATGTAGCAGCTGCTTTCATCTATGGAGGAGGATTAGGGCCACATGTGATTTTCTTTTTTTGGATTAAAGTCTGAATTCTGACTTTATTCTCAGAACTCGCATATGGCCCTAATCCTCTTCTGCATCTTCCGTAGGTTAGCGTGTTGTTCCCATCCTTTATGTCGCGAAGTGGCTCTCACTTACCTTGGCTCCTTACAGGTAGCCTTAGCCTACCCTTAATTCTGCCTTGCTTCTCAGAATTCTGACCTTCAAGTAAGAATTTCTGTTTATTCTGACTTTATATAGTCAGAATTCTGAGATACAAGGCAGAACTCCAAAAAAAATAATAACATGTATCCCTAATCCTCCTTGGTAATCATCATACGTGGTTTACAGTGAATTATTTTAGATACATGGAATCAACAAGGAGCTGTAGTTAGGAGTGAGAGACATCTCAGCCAAAGGAGGACTAAAAGGTTAGACTGCAGACATGTGGTTCGAACCGGGAACCTTTGTGCCGGCGGTGGAACACCGTCCCCACTATATCCAACAGTAAGAAGGGTCACAGAGCCTCGCAGAAGTCACTTGACGAGCCGTCCAGCACAAACCGAGCCCGGCCTTTGTCCCAGCGTATGAAAAGCCTTCTTGTGTCTTACTGGTAAGGTCCGATTTTGCATTTCCAGAGACATTATGGCACATGAGTGGGCTGAAGGGGTCTTCCACAAGAAGCACACTGTGCTCACGTCAAAAAACACATTCCCGCCAGCAAACGGCACAAAAGAACAACTGGCGCATTTAATGTTCTTGCTAATTCACGTCAAGGACATTATGAACCATGGCACGGGCTGGTGTGAACCCAGCACGGCATGGGTGTAAAGAACAGTAGCTGGTGCCTTGGAGTACTGGTTCCCAGCTCTGCAGAACGCGGCACTTGTCACTTCAGAACCAGTCTTTGCCTCCATTGTGCCCCAGACTCAGATCGCTATCACCACAGCCTTATTGTGCCAGGAAGCAGCCAGACAAAAAGCAGGAAATGGCTGGGAGTCACGCAAGGGACCTAGAACGGGTGAGAGGGGGGAGGGGGGGGCGAGCAACGAGCGAAACACTGTGTGTGTGTTGTGTCACCAGAGCAGAGAGATACAGAGACAGAGAGAGAGAGAGAGAGAGAGAGAGAGAGAGAGAGAGAGAAGGGGTTAGAGGGAGAGAGAGAGAGAAGGGGTTAGAGGGAGAGAGAGAGAGAAGGGGTTAGAGGGAGAGAGAGAGAGAGAGAGAGAGAGAGAGAGCGATAGAGAGGGAGTTGAGAGAGAGGTGGAGAGGGTGAGAGATAGAGAGTGGAGATAGAAGAGAGGAGAGAGGAGAGGGGAGAAAGGGGAGGGGCGAGAGGAGAGGGGAGAGGGGAGAGGGGAGGGGGGAGAGAGGAGAGGGGGAGAGGAGAGAAGGGAGAGGGAAGAGAAGGGAGAGAGCAGAGAGAGGGGATGGTTGGGTGTGCAAGGAGGAGTGGCACACACAGACATCTGCGTTGTTAAAAAAAGTAATCTGAATCAAAACGGAGCAATGCACCGCAGCCTCCCCAGAACAGCAGACCCCCTCACTACTGGGGTGTGTGCATGCGTGCGTGCGTGCACGGGTAGGTTGTAGGATGGTGCGCCTACTCCGCAGTGAGGGTGGTGTAGGGGGTGTAGAGTAGGGGGGGGTGTAGGCTGAGGGTGTACCTGCTCGATGGTGAGCGGCGAGCAGATCTCCTCTCCCCTGAGGATCATGGAGCGCTGGGTCAACACCTCCGACAACTGGAAGGAGTCCAGACCCAGCAGCTCGCTGACGTTGCTGACCACTGGGAGGACACACACACACACGCGCGCGCGCGCACACACATACACACGCAGACACGCACAGACATAGGCAAACACGCACACAGACACACACACAGAGATACACGCGCACAGACACAGGCATGAACACAAACACAAACGCAAAGAAGTTAGCCCACATGTGCACACATACACACGCAGACGCGCACAGACATAGACAAACACGCACACAGACACACACATAGATACACGCACACAGACACAGACAAGAACACAAACATACACACAAAGATTTTAGCCCACATGCATGTAACAAGCCAATGTGTTATCATACTATAGAGCGTGCTGTACTTTAATCCTGCCTGCCACAGTACTATAGTGCATAATGTACTGTAGTAATCCTGCTAAAGTACTACAGTGCGTACTGTACTGTATTAATCCTGCTACAGTACTACAGTGCGTTCTATACTGTAGTAATCCTGCTAGTATAGTAATGCCATACTTAATGCTTACTATACTAGTAAGTAACTAGTATAGTAATGCTGCATAGTAACTGTATAACAACGGTGCCTCAGGAAAGAAAAGAGGTCAGACCTGGAGAACAAAGGCCGACTGGAGCTCATGTTTCAGCCTGTCTAGTTCTCGCTCTCCCTCTCTCTCTCTCTCTCTCTCTCTCTCTCTCTCGCTCTCTCTCTCTCTCTCCCTCTCTCTCTCGCTCTCTCTCTCTCTCTCTCCCTCTCTCTCTCTCTCTCTCTCCCTCTCTCTCTCTCTCTCTCTCCCTCTCTCTCTCTCCCTCTCTCTCTCTCTCTCCCCCGGTGCACGTCACAGCACACTCCAGGCTAGGAGACACCAGGAATCCTCTCCAACGCTAGTCCCGTGGGGCCTGGTGATCTCCGTCGGTTCAGAGACAGTTCAGCGGTTCCAGGACGGAGAGGAAGGATTTATATCCGCCTCAAATGTTTGAGAAATGTCTGCTAACGTCGTAGTAGGAAAATCAATGGGCTGGTTGTTGTTGTAGTTTTTGTGAGTCTACAGAGAATACAGTCTGGGGTATATATATGAGAGAGAGAGAAAAAGAGAGATACCCTGTTTAAGTATCTACCTATCTATTCTTAGATTTCCCCCATGTACGAAGTACCACCTAACTTGTCCAAGATGCTACAGACAGACAGATGGGTGAATGGACACACATCTGCTCCACGGGGGGCATCTCACCTCCTTTGGAGGTGACCTGGGCTCCACCGGCAGTCATGAACTCTATGTTCCCCATCTGGAGGACGGCGGAGAGCAGCCGGAACACGTCTCGGATCTCCTCTTCGCTGAAGCCCATCACCTTCAGCGCCTCCTGCAGAGTCAAGACATAAGATCATGGAACACAATACGTAGCACAACAGAGCGCATAGAGCATAACGTGGCATGGCGTAAAGTAGGCTTAAGTAACATAAAGTCACGTAAAGTAGCGTAAAGTAACGTTACATAACATAACATATAGATGCCATATCAATTAGACTTATTAATTTTGAGTTGGAATTATTGTAAACACCAAAAAAACAGGCTTGTTGAAATGAAAACCTGTCCCTGGACTTCAATAAACTCCTATGTAATTTTTAGGTTAATCACATAAATTACAAATTTATAATACACATAAAATAAACTCGGCCTTAAATAAAATAAAATATTTCATAGTTTTCACATACGCAAATCATATTTCAAACACTGCGTTGGTGGCTGCTGTTATACATTTAAAGGGTTGTAGCGCCCTCTAGGGGAATTCCAAATATAACGACCTACATCCCACATCAGCTATACGCGGTGTGATCTCAGTGTTGCTCACCATGACGCTGTCAAACAGCTTCTTGTCATCCAGGCTGATGTCTTTAACACACCCTGATTGGCTGAGGTAGTGGTATGATTCTGGACCCTCACAGAGGTAATACATGTCTGAAATAAAAAATCACAAATGGTTGAGAAACACAACCGGTTACGATGTGACCTTCACATTTAGTACTGAAGGTGATAGGTGGGTACCTCTGTGGTTCTGGTCTGTTCCGGACAGCAGGGCGTAGAAGATGTGGTAGTTTCTCTCTCCAGGATTCTGCCGTACTACACGATTCTAGAGCACGAGCAATTCAGACACATTTGAAATATTTACCTTTTATTTAATTTAATTTTCTTCTAATTGTTATTTTTATGTTTTGGAGGTTAATGCATCTACAAGTTAGCCTCAGAGGTGACCAATATGCGTCTCCAAACCTAACAATCTTACCTTTTCAAGCAAATCTGGGGGTTTTAAAGTCAAGGCCAAAATGCAGCATTGAGTGACCACATTGAACATTTGCACAAACTCGTGTTTAAACAATAACTATTGTGTATAAAATACAATAGTTCCATAATGAGCTGCAGGATACAGTCAATGATGCAGCCGCCCTGAATGTTCCCGCCGTGGGAGAAGTGGAGCTGGATGAACTTCCCGAAGCGGCTGGAGTTGTTGTTGTACACCGTCTTGGCGTTCCCAAACGCCTCCATGATTGGACTACGGAGGAGGAAGTGACACGTTCAGACTTCCTGTCCTATTCAGCATTATGTAGACATCCTCTGTGTCGAGTAAAACAAACATGTCAACGACAAACTGCAGTTTGGACAACAGGTGAATAAGGTGAATAGCTTCCAACGACAAACAAACAGTACAGTTGGAGCCAAAGATGTTAGAACGGATAACTACTGTTGTTTATTTAGTTAGCTGACTTTTATCCAAAGTGTATTCAGTGTGAATTCTATCAAGAAGGAGCAGGTAGGTGTTCTTACAGGTTCTCACAGAGAGACAGATTGGGTTACAAACCCGGAACCTTTCACACACACACACACACACACACACACACACTACCCACTACATTGAACTCTAACGTTACATCTACTATTGTTTATTCAGTAGGCACATGATTTTATCCAAAGTGAATTTACTGTAGATTCTATCATGTGGGAGCAGGTAGCGGTAACATTCCTACAGAGAGACACATTCGGGGTTCGAACCCGGAACTTTCCACACAAACACACACCCCACCCTACCCTCTACCGACCCTCCTGCCCCCTCCCGCACGTCTCCCCACCCCCCAGCACCTGCTCTGGACGATGGCCTGCTCCACGCGGGTGGTCCTTTCCGAGGGGGGCGTGCTGGACGACTTCTGGCTCATCACCGACAGGAACTTGAGGAGCAGTTTGGTGCTCTCCGTCTTCCCCGCTCCGCTCTCGCCGCTGGGACAACGAAAACGGCGTCACAACGCCGAGGGACGCAAGGGGGTCGAGGGGAGGTTGTTTAGAGAGAGACACAGACAGAGAGGGTCCAAGCGCTCATCATACATTTATATGCATTTAATAAAGATTATAGCGATATTCAACTCTACATTTATCATTTGACATTTACATTTAGGGCATTTAACTGACGATTTTATCCAAGGTGACTTACAATAAGTACATTGTCAGACGAAAGAGAAACAATATATTGCTGTCCGTACAGTAAGGATGTTCATAGAACCTAATGCCAAGCAATAGCAATTGCTAGGTTAGGTCTACAACTCTCTTCAGTATTAGAGTAGATCAGATCTCTCTCTGGCTGACTAACAAACTCGTCTTACGAACTACTGCTTGAGTTTGTGTCATGCAAGGCTGTCCTTATTATTAACATATGGCTAATTAACACAATAGCAGTGGGAGATATGAGACACATTATGCTTAAGGTATTCTATATCCTACCACCATTACAACTCATTCTGAAGATAAGAAAACATTTGATCAAATAATAAATAAATCCAGCTGTAACAATTCATGGAACATTGCAAATCAAAAGGAATAAATACTAAAAAGAAATGAAAAATATATGAAACAAGAGAGCTCCAACGTGTAAGCTGCTCTTACCTGATGAGCACACATTGGCTGTCGTGCCTCTTCCACAGGCAGCGGTAGCACTCATTGGCCACGGCGAAGATGTGGGGCGGGAGCTCCCCCATGTGGTGGCGGCTGTACATGTCCACCGCGGGGCTGTCGTACAGACCAGGGATCTGCTTGTAGGGGTTCACCGCGGCCAGGATGGAGCCTATGTTGGTCTGGGGCGCCGGGAAAACAGAGGGAGAGAGGGGGGGAGATGAGAAGGAGGTAGAGTAAGAAGAAAGAAAGGAGGGAAGGAAGGAAGGAAGGAAGGAAGGAAGGAAGGAAGGAAGGAAGGAAGGAAGGAAGGAAGCAAGGAAACAATATGTTTGTGATCTATGCATAGGAGCAAAGGGAATTACATTTGAGTCTTTCTCCTCATACCCTCACTGTATAAATACCGACGACATTATATCAAATTCAGACAAAAGCATTACAAACGTTTTATTTTTGAATCTTTTGAATGTAAATGTGTTGTACGCTCTGCATTGTGCCTTTCTACGGGCTACCCTGAGAAAGACTGTGTCCTAGTTTTATGAGGAGGCTGGCAACACTTTAGTGTCTTCAGTACTTCAAGGAGACAAGGCGCACACAGAACTGTGTTTGTAGGTCAGTAATCCGTTTACATTGAAGCTTTTATCCGGAACGAGGCGAGAATATTAAAAGGCAGGAAAGTGGATGCTGTCGAGGTAGATAAGTCTAAGCGCTCTTTGATGAGATTCAAATGATTGATGATGACATCCAGGGGTGTTATGGGGTTTTATGATGAACATATTTGTGCTGGGGGGGTTTAACTTGAGAACAAAAGAAGTATAGAGAGAAGTATAGAGATTGAGTTACATTTAAACTCCTGAAAAAGTACCGTTCTGTGCAGGAACTCTACCCTTGACTAATTAACTTTCTGGCCAGGAACTCTACTTTTTTTTTTTACTAATTCTTACCTTTCTGAGCCTCAACTCTACCCTTTACTAATTACCTTTCTGAGCGTGAACTCTACCCTTTACTTATTACCTTTCTGAGCGTGAACTCTAACATTTCCTAATTACCTTTCAGAGCGAAGCCCTGAAATCCACATCATTTCACATCGGTCGCAGTCTTTGCTTTGGAAACGGACGCGGCGCAGTGGTAGATGTCTTACATAGATGAGGTCCTTCTGGTAGCGCAGGAACAGGTTGTGCATGATGGCCGCTTCGTGGAGCTCTGCCAGGGTGGACATGTCCTCCACCCCCTGGATGCTGCTGAGGTGCATGGGGAACACCGTGTCCCTGCTCACGTCCGGACCCTCGACACACACCACCTGCACAGCAACACCAAACGGCCACGCTAGATACACATTTACAGTATAGACGGTTCTGTATATAACTGTTACTCGAGTGTACGTAATCTATTATCATATAACTGTATAACTGTTAGCTATACAGTTATAGTATAGAGGGTTCTGTACATAATGGTTATTGTCGTTTAGATAACCTTTTATAATATAAATGTATAACTATATTAGTTATACAGTTATATTATAGGGTTAAAGACCCTCTATTATATAAATGTATAACTTATATAGTTATATAGCTATATTATAGAGAGTTATATATAACACAATATGTGCAAGTTTATGGTGATTTCTGGTGTCAAGAATTAAGGTAGGAGATTCAAAAGAACTTTGCCTGACATCACTTACAGCACACATTTCACACCCATTTCACACAGCTACTACGATACCACTACAACTAGGGCTGGGTAAAAAAAACAATTTTTTTACCCAGCCCTAGTTTTTTTTTTTTTGTTACCATTATTATTATTTTTGCACTTTAATAAACAATGCCTTAATGCAATTTGCAGTGATGGAATGCTGTAGTTCAAGTAATCTTTCACTTGCAATTCCTTTCTAATTTTAAAATTGCACCTTTGAGACTAGAGACAGTTTTGTTTACAGCAAGTTTAAACTGTCCAATTTACAAGTTTGCACTTAAAACCTGTTGTTTAAGATGAAGAGAAAAAAAAAAGTACATTTGTATTTTGCAACACAGTTGAGCCATTTTCGTTATTTAAGAGCAGATTGAATCGAATCGAATCGAATCGTGATTAATCGATTCAGAGCCTTATGAATCGAAATCGAATCGATTTAGAAAATTGGCCACGATACCCAGCCCAAAAACAACAACTAGCAGCCCTAGCATCAACATAATCCTAAACTGCTACAGGGAGGCCCCGACCCCTCGGGTTCCACTGTGTGTGTGCCCGTGCCTTTCGTCACCAGGGGCCAGTTCAGCAGCACAACACCGGCCGGAAGCCTTGATGTAGGCTACGGCCTCCGGGCTACGGAGTAAACATCCACCAGCAGAGACCCAAGGGGCCATTGATGCTTATCTACAGCACTGAGCCATGTCTGCCGACACACCACCCCTCTCTGTCTTCTCCAGCGAAGCCTGTGTGGCAGACAGGCAGGACGTGAAGCCAGAGGAGGAGGAGCTGGGAGGGTCTGAGAGATGAACGATGAGACAACTCTGACATTCCTGTCGGTGCCCGAGACTGGCACGTCTGACAGGTAAGCCCCCCCCGTTCCTTCTCTCCTGTCGGGGCTTATCTCCTTCAAGTTTGGCGGCGGTGTTTTTCTTGTTGGATCTGCTGAGTGACTGTGTGCGTATGGCACATTCCAGAACCAGGGCCAGCAGGAAACAGTGTTTGAGGAAAGATGATTAACAGATGGCCTTGAATTGACTTCTCAGAGTCACAAACAAGGCTGGGGTGGCAGGTGGAGACAACATGTAGGGATGAAGAGAGGACAGAGATAGAGAGGGATAGAGATAGAGATAGAGAGAGAGAATGCGAATGAGAATGAGAGAGAGAGAGAAAGAGAGAGGAAGAGAAATAGAGAAAGAGAAAGCAAAAGAGAACGAGAGAAAGAGAGAGAGAGAGAAAGAGAAAGTGGAATGGCTCAAGGATCCTATTGCAGAGAGCAGTGCACAGGAGGAGAAAGAGAAAGCAAATAACAGTAATTTCCAGAGTGTAAGATAAAGTAAGAATGAGAGAGAGAGGGAGGGAGGGAGGGAGGGAGGGAGGAAGACAGAGATAAGATAGAGCGTGCATTAGGAAGAGAGAGGGAGGGAGTGACAGAGAGGGAATGAGATAGAGAGAGAATGAGGAAGAGGGATGAAGGAGAGAAAAGAGAGTGGAGAGTGGAAGAGAGAGAAAGAGAGAGGGAGAGAAACAGAGAGAGGGGCAGAAAGAAAGAGTGAGGGAGATGAAAGAGGAGGGACAGGGACAGAGAGAGGGAGAAAGATAAATAAAGAGAGACAGAGAGAGAAAGAGTAAGAGGGAGAGAGAGAGAGAGAGAGAGAGAGAGAGAGAGAGAGAGAGAGAGATAACTCAATAAAGATCCACATATAGATATCGAGTCTTCATGACCTCCTGACTATCAGAGCCTGAAGGAAAGCGTCAGAGTGGGGGGAGTTCACAGAGCGATGGCCTCTGGGAGAGTGGCCGAGTGGAAAGAGCCTCTGAATCAATACTGATGGACCGGGGGCTGTGGCGTGTGGCTGCGGTGCCAACGCATTACTGCTGGCTCTTCCGGCACATTCTCCAGAGTCCCTGTGGGAGGCAGACAGAGCTTCACACACACACGCTGACTCAGCTGGAACACTTTGGGGTCTGGCTGCACAGAGGATGGGGCAGAATGGCTGGGGTGGGCGGGTGGGTTGGTGGTTGGTTGGTGGGTTGGTGACTCTCTTTGTTGGTTGGTTGGTTGGTTGGTTGGTTGGTTAGTTGGTTAGTGTAAAGGGGGTTGGGAGGTTAGTCTCTTGGTTGGTTGGTGGGTTGGTTGGTTGGTTGGTTGGTTGGTTAGTTGGTTAGTGTAAAGGGGGTTGGGAGGTTAGTCTCTTGGTTGGTTGGTTGGTTAGTGTAAAGGGGGTTGGGAAGTTAGTCTCTTGGTTGGTTGGGTGGTTGGTTAGTTGGTTAGTGTAAAGGGGGTTGGTTGGTTGGTTGGTTGGTTAGTTGGTTAGTGTAAAGGGGGTTGGTTGGTGGGTTGGTTGGTTGGGTGGTTGGTTAGTTGGTTAGTGTAAAGGGGGTTGGTTGGTTGGTTGGTTGGTTGGTTGGTTGGTTGGTTGGTTAGTGTAAAGGGGGTTTGGAAGTTAGTCTCTTGGTTGGTTGGTGGGTTGGTTAATCTATATGTCCTTGGTAAGTAAGTTGTAGGGACCTAGCTGGTCTGGGCTTGTTGAGTACCAAACATCTCTATTTTCCCAACAACTGATGATTGTTGCTGTTGATCTGGAGATGGGATCACCACTGCTTTGAAACTTCCTCTCTTGACACACCGGCATCGTGGATCACATGCCTATTACCCAACAGATCACCACACTGAAGCCACCAGGCTTCCATTCCTTATTACTGCCATTTGTGCACCTGAAGCAGCGATATTCCAAGTAGTGTTTTATAAAAAAGATAAACAACCCAGTGATATATTATTGATGAATGGAACCAGCAGCAATATCTATTTCAGTTACTAGCCAGACGCTTGATGGATCAAAGGCACAGCCATTAACGGCATGGGCCAAAGCCAAGACAAAAGCTCTGAAATAATCATCAGAGTGAGGCGTCTGTGATGTATCTGTCTCTGAGCTGATGATGGAGGAGGAGGAGGAGGAGGAGGAGGAGGAGGAGGAGGGAGTGGTTCCCATGGCGATAGCAGCAGTTCATCATCGCCTACACTGATGTCATACCCCGTGTGCAGTGACTGGCTAATTTACAACCAATCCAACTTGCACAACCTTAACCTTTCGGGCCACAACCCCACCCTCTCCACTCTGGCAAATTAGCCCTGATTCACCCAACGCTGGGGACCTAGGGAAGCATAAATCCAACAGACTGTTAGTATACAAGAGGAGGTGTCCAGTGAATAAACCGTTTTCATTCAATCACAAGACAAGTGTGTGTATGAGTTTAGGGTAATGAGGAAGAACACCTGGGTCGCACACTAATGGAGTCATGTTGAACGGCTACGATTCCTTATTTAAAATAACCCTGTAGCTATTCGTAATGTACGGCCATCATACAAACTGTTCTTTCTGTAGGTCACGCGTTTACAATTTTAAATTAATTTAGTCCATTCCGTCAAAAGTCTATCATTTAATTCTTCATGCATCTTGTCTCTTTGATTAACACTTTAGGACCATACTCATGGATCCCGGACCTCCAGATGAAAAGTCAACAGCAGAGAGGCGAGGACTCATTCAGTGTTAGAGTGTCCTCTCCAGTGTTTATTAGCATTCCTCTCATTCTTCCATTGGCATGTAGCGGGCTGCGCTAAACCAGCTAGAACCAGAGCTAACGTAGGAAAACAAGCAGCTGAGAGAAGGGCCGATGAACCTCAGCAAGGATAAGGATATAACACTACAAGCTATGAAGGCAGACATTCAATGAGAACATTAATATGGGGACAAAGATTAAGCAGGACAGATTTGTGCTTAGAGAGCAGCCTTAGTTAGTGCTGGCAAAGAAGTAAATAGAGTTACAGTGTGTGTGTGTGTGTGTGTGTGTGTGTGTGTGCGTTTATGTGCTTATGTCTGTGTGTGTGCGCGCGTGTGTGTAAGTGTGTGTGCGTCTCTGCGTCTGCTTGTGTGTTTGTACACAACGTTTCTTCGGGGAGTGCGTGTGTTTGTACTCGGTCGGTGCGTCCTGCACTGTGGGAACGTTGTTTGGGTGTACGGGGGGATCCCGTGTGTAGAGAGCAGGCCTTGGGGCATCACGAGAGACATCTCAGAGAGAGGAGCTGGGGCTCCAGCATCAGCAGAGGTTTCCCATTACAGATATCCTGCCTCCCATCGCCCTGTCACCAGAGCTCTCTCTCTCTCTCCCCCTCTCTCTCCCTCCCTCCCTTGCTTTTACTCGCTATGTCTCTCTATCTTTCTCTCTTCCCCTCTTTGTCGGCGTGTGTGTGTGTCTCTCTCTCTCTCTGTCTCCCTCTCTTCCCCTCTTTGTGTGTGTGTGTGTGTGTGTGTGTGATCCGTATGAACAAACACACACTTTACATGTAAGTGGTGCGTGGAGGCTTCTGTACACCGTTACCGCGACAACCCCGCCTGGCGGCCGGTCAGCGCTCCCCGTTGGCTTCTGTCACCGGCCGTCATCGCAGACGGCGGTGAATGCGCTTATCTGGGTGTGTGAGCACAGACCCTGTCCCTAAGCAACCCCCCCCCCTCGAAATGCACCCATACAATCGCATTCGCACACGCACACGCACACACACACACACACACACACACACACATCAGCTGCAACAAAGCCCTGGCCCTGGTGCACGGTGATGTCACCCTGTGTGTAGGCCATGGTGTCGTTCTCTGCAACACAGCGCAGTGTAGATGGGCGTCACTGTTATTCTTTTGGGGGCGGGGGGGGTGTATTTAACCTAGAGGTTATCAGTGAGGTGCCTATAGTTTATGGGATATTCTTTTAAATTCTGATCTTTTTATGTCTCTGTTTTTCCTGTTTTTGTTCCATTGATTCGTTTCATTCCAAAAATATGAAAAGCGACTTTTTTTTTACGAACAAATGAACTCTTTCTTCCTTTGGATTTCTGCCTGAGGTGGAACGCACTGGGTTCATCACCATGATCAAAGTGGAAGCAGAGAAAGGGAAATGTGAGACCATCCCTATTTATCTACAAATATGTATAAAGAAACACCACATGGTTGATATAAATAGTCGCGATCGTTTAAAACCGTTCATGGCATTTACATGTGACTGTCGGCTCTATGCTCCATTGATTGATCAAATTTATTAATAAAATTGTTCCCAAAACCATTTCATCCCCATCCACCTGCCTCTCATTTTGTAAAGGTCCTTGCTGAGTGTATTAGCTCACGTGTCCATATAGAGACTTTCCCTGATTTAGGTAAATCTTCTCATGGACTGACTTGCTCCCTTCTAAGATTCTAGAACACCCGTAATCCAGGGACATTGGGCTGCGTTCCAACACCCTTCTGCTGTTCCTGGTGGAGGCCACGCCCTGCTGCCGCTTTGTTCGGCGGGCCCACCTATGAATATGCATAAGTAGGCGGGGCCCCACTCACTGAGCCACTGAGGCCCCAGAGCCTACAGGAAATAATATTCAAATCCTTTAAGGGAGACGAGATTACACTAGAAAACGGATGCACACACGCTGCAAAATGTGACAATGTGTTTTTAAGTTTTCAACGTTTCTCTGTCTTTATTTACTCCCCTCACACAAAAACACAAACCTAATCCATCTGCTGCAGTTTAACGTCCGGCCCACACCCCAGGGACGGGGAAGGGAGCCGAGAGTGGAATACCTTAATTTATTACCCGTTTAATAAAGAAGCTGAACATGCATTTATCCGGTGAGAGGGAGACTTCCACATCCCATAAAGAAAAACCTGAGATTCCGCATGATCAATCTTCCCAGAATCCCAGCCATCCTGGCCCCAGATCCAGCCCTGAAGCATTGGTTTATGTGTTGTTTTGTGCAGATGGCCACAGCCCCAGCAGTGTGCATGCATGAGATTTCACTGAGCGCAGTCATCAACGTCTCCCACCCCATCCAGATGCCTGGCCGTTAGAACACATAATGCTTCGATTGACCCACAAACCACAAGAAAGTGAGCCCAGCCGGCTGTGATGAGCCTTTTCTCAGCCTCTAAGACTGCTTCGATGCGTCGGACTCAGTACAACGTCCATTGTTGGTGAAAGTCTGTCCTTATCGTAAAAACGATGATTGGCAACCACAAACCATATGAGATCATATCGGTATCAGTACATCGCACAAGATACAACAAAGAGCATGCTCTCCTGCTGAATTATCGCCAGTCCTGGGACGATGGCATCATCAGAGAATGACATCGCCTTGAGGTCCAGGTGGCAAGCACGCACACCCACCAAAGGTGCTTACTCAAAGTCACTCCAGCTGGATCCTGCATAACACACACACTCCATCTGGCACCCAGAGAGACGCACACACACCCTCCGTCCACGCATGCACAACATGACAGTGTGTGTAAGTGAACTGGAGAATAGAAGGCTGGCCCTCCTCAGCAGGAGACGTTGATCAACGATAGTATGATTCATAATGATAAAGCAGCTCAGCCTGAGAGAGGGAGAGAGAGAGAGGAGAGAGAGAGGGGAGAGAGAGCAAGGGAGAGAGGGAGAGAGAGAGAGAGAGAGAGAGATCTCAGCCTGAGAGAGGGGAGGGGGAGAGAGAGACACACACACACACATAAAGAGGGGAAAAGAGGGAAACACAGAGAGACACAGAGACAGAGATCAACACACACACACACCGACAAAGAGGGGAAGAGAGAAATATAAGAGAGACATAGCGAGTAAAAGCAAGGGAGAGAGGGAGAGAGAGAGCGAAAGAGAAAGAGAGAGAAAGACAGAGAGAGAGAGATAGGGATAGAGTGAGAGAGAGAGGCAGTGGTCTTTGAGTGAGGAGCCCAGCAGAAGGTAATGGAGGCGTATGCCCCCCCCAGGGTGCGCGCTGTCATCTTCCACCTCTAGAGGTGGAAGATGAATACAAAGACATTGAGGCGGAGCCAGACACACACACACACACACACACACACAAACACACGGGTTAATATGACAAGTCGACCTGGTATACATAACAATTAGAAAGAAATACATGCATAGAAAAACATTAATTATGATCACAAATAGAAACACATGAATAAATAAAATAATATTATATTAAATATAATAATAATATTATAAATAATATTTTAAAAAAAGAATATATATAAAGCCAAATAAATATCATTTAAATCTATATGTAACTGGATACACAAATATGTTGGACAGCACATTCCCATTTAAACAAAGGATGATCAACAGTGTAGTGCTGTGAAGCGCTGGGACAACTCTCTGAGGGGGCCTTCTCTCTGAGACTCTCCACGTGGAGCCTGTTTATGCTGCCGCCCTCCTGGCCCTCTCCGCACGGGGATGTGGTGACACAACGCTAACCCTTCACGTGGCTGGCCTGGTGACCTCAGCACACGGGGAGCATGTGAGCTAACAGCTGAGCTGCAGCCCTCCACCCTGTTCCAGTCTCACGCTCATTGTGTGTCTCGAGGTTACAATGTGTGATGTGTTCCAGTGCTGCGGTTCAGAGTGCATGTCGTAGGGGAGATGTGCCTGAGAGCGAATAGAGGTTCGAGCCTCGGGTTGAAGTTGCGTTGAGCTTATTTACAAAACACTGCAGCACTGACCGACGGAAACTAACATAAAACAAACAGACTCTTGAGCTGAGTCAACTGGGACTCAGCTCAAGGGATGGGATGGGACTAACCATCACCTCTCCTCCACCCAACCCTTAAATAGAGCGCTGTCAAAGGTTGCAGTACTAACAGTGCCCTTTGCTACTTTTCTCTTATCAGACCTTGAACCAGGAACCACTTTGGACTGATAAGTTTCTCTGGTTAAAGTGACAAAGACAGACGTGTGTTTCCAGAACAACAAACTTCCTGTGTTTATTTACAACCCCTAGGCCTGAAGGATCATGGTGTTACCCCTGGAGTGAGGTTTCTATAATGTGTGTGATATACCATTGATTGCTTGAGGCGTATGAACGCATGCGTTTGCATGACAAAGCAGACAAAGCAGGGTCATTCAGTATAGGGTGGAAGTCAAACGGTCTCGTGGCCCCTCCAGACAACATTGCAGATTCAGACAAAATACTGCATTATTGATAAGATAAATTTAGCTCATGTTTATTTATAATGCCTTTCAACATGTCACCCACTTACTCATTACATGTACACACACGAGTACACACATGCGTACACACACACACGCTTAGATAAACCCTGTGGCAAAAATTCTAAAAATTGATTTCCCTTCAGGAGAGTCTGTACATTTATGCATACTTCATTGCTGTGTAGGCGATTTAGGATACAGATCACTAGCCAACTACACCAAGAATTAAAACCGCTACATTATCATGCTTAGAGTAGTGGAAGTTGCAAAATATATAAACGCTATTACTAATGGTATTAGCAAAAATTAAACAAAACAAAACAAACATCCCTGAGTGAAAAGGAGCATTTTCAATCAGCTCTGTTAAGCTATTATCAAACTGTTAGCCATTGTGTTTCTTTGGCAATGGAAGATAAAGGTGTGTGTGTGTGTGTGTGTGTGTGTGTGTGTGTGTGCGCACGTGTGTGTTTGTCATTCAACCTCCAGATCCGAGCGACAACATCTCTGAGCCTCTCAACACATACCATTACTTCCCCTCGCTTCCCCCCTTCGCTTCCTGTGCAAACCCTCTCCCTCTCCATGCACTCTCGCCGTGCACTCCGGCCGTGCACTCTGGGCCGTGCACGTGGACCAACAACAGGAAGCTCTCCAGACACAATGGCCGACTTTGAACGGACAATTGTGTATTAAGACTGTGACACTCATGTATGAACAGAAAAACACCGACTTGTACTCAGCCTGCTACATCTTTATAGATTGTACCTCACCAAACATGCAAATCAATGAAAATGGGCAGTCTTGGTCATAGGGTCCAATCCTACTTGGAGATTTCTACGGGCCACGTTGTGCGTCCACTACAGGACATCACGAGGGTCCTTGAGTGTAACGGCCCCAGAGGCCAGGGGGGGCTTTGACCCATCTTCCGTTCACGAGAGGGTTTGTAAACACTGTAAGCTCTCAGAAGAGTCCTTACAGTTTGGGAGACGACTATGTGGGAAAGGCACTGCTGTAGTTCATTTGACTGTTTTAACCAGTAATTACACTGATCATACGGACATAAACCGCGCGACGTTCCTTGTGGCGGGGAGGGCACGCGAGGTGTGCCAGATGTCAGCGTGGGACTCACTATTACACTCACTATTTGAATGGTTACTATGGTTTCATTCATCGCAGCATCAGGAGCTTCGGGGTGGTTCTGCTTACCTTTCCATAGTCGGTCGTGACGACCAGGGAGATCTCGTCACAGGAGTTCACAGTGGAGGGCAGGAGCAGCTCCTTGTGCCTCAGCCAAACACGGGAACCCTGAGGAGCAGAGAGCCAGGGACAAGTTAGAAACATGGACAGACGGTGTTAAGATGACACAGGGCAGCACAGAGCAGGATTCTGTGTTCTGATACAGGGGGATCAGTCGGTTCTACTGATTGAGCAGCCACTGTGGCGACGGCAGAGCGATTGAGGAAACGATTGGCCAAATAACAGAGGAGTGCTGTGACTGTCATAATTGCTGAATCTCCAAAATCAGGCAATAATAAGCAGGTGGCGGGTGATTACACTGATTACATGAATCACTTAGACAAGAGCTGCAGGATGGGGCAGGATTAGTACAATGTGTCAGTGAACAATGGCAATCAGTGCAAATATAAATAAAATGAATCACACTCAAATCCCGGCTTCCATTTCGATTCACAGTATTTCGGAAAAAGCTAAGGCTCAACCAGCATCATAAATAAAGATATCCATGTCCTTGCCAGCCCGCTGTATACGTCTGAACTTCACCCCCTTGCTTCCTGAGTCTCCCTCACTTTCCACTCCCTCATTATCCTCCTCCACCAGTATATGTCCTAACGACCACATCACCGCTCCCCACTGGCACCACTGCCGCTGCCTTCTCTTCGACCACAGACCACCGCAGTGTGGCGTGGGAAAGCTGTTCTGCAGGCCTGGGGCGTGTCAGAGATCCAGGCTGACACCAAGGACCTCTGAAGGAGACTCTGGAGGAGACTCTGGAGGAGACTTCGGACCTCCAGAGGAGACTCATGGTCTCTGGAGGAGACTCAGGATCTCTGAGGGAGACTCTGGATCTCTGAGGGAGACTCTGGATCGCGGGGGGAGACTTAGGACCTCTGAGGAGACTCAGCACCTCTGGAAGAGACTTATGACCTCTGAAAGAGACTCAGGATCTCTAGAGGAGACTCAGGATCTCTAGAGAAGACGCAGGATCTCTAGAGAAGACTCTGGATCTCTAGAGAAGTCTCAGAATATCTGAGGGAGACTCGGGATCTCTGGGGGAGACTCTGGACTTTGCCTTATCCAACATGGCTGCTTTCAGTCCGGTTCTCCAACCTGCCCTCATCAAAGCATCCATGCTGTTAAGGTCAGCGTGGCCTCCTGTGTTGAGCCAGACCAGGAGAGTCCCTCCCTCCCGGCCCAGGTTTGCTAGGCACTCAATAAAAAAACAGGAATCCTGGGGTGATTGCCCAGACAGTCATTTCCTACCAGCTTAGAGGGACATATTTATAGCACAGCCAGACTGACCATTACCGGCAATGGCTGCCGGTAAGTCCCTGATGTGGGGTGTAACCGTTTGCCCGTGTAAGACGCTTGACCGTGCAGGGGGGCTTCCCCTTCCATGTTTTTATAACAGTAACAGTCACTTAATTAGTCCCTTCTGTCTCTGAAACAACATCCCAGACGCCTGAAGTCTGAGGAGGAATGCTGAGTTTAGCCTCTTTTTCTTTAAACACACTCCTATTGTTATTAGTATAGTTATTATTAGATTGTGTCGAGAATGTCATGTTAGGGTGTCATGTAAACGCACTGTTGAGATGATAATGTAAGAATAGCATGAAGGAGGATATACAGAATGGAACAGCCGAAGCAATCACTTGAAATGCACTGTATGTGGTGGTGTGTCTGATTGCTCCAACAACATTCATCATCACAAATAACAGACGAGATGGAGAGAGGGAGAAGGAGGAAGGGAGGGAGGGAGGGAGGGAGGGAGAGAGAGACACAGAGTCCTGCTGTGTCCAACAGGGCATAAAACTGAAGCGATCAATAGGCCTGGTCCCCACTCCCAGATATCAATCCTCATTAACTATTAACAGCAGGCTGCCACGTACACAGACACACACACACCCACACACACACACACACACTTGTTTATGTGCAACACAGAATGATGTAAGGGTTCCAAGCAAGGATGACAATGGTTTTGTGAAGGAGAACTGAAGATCATGTGGAATCCAGTATCGATGACGATGACACACTAACACACACACACACACGTTCCAAAGATAACTAGAAGCTGATCTCAGATCAGAGCGCATGAATGAATCCTGAACAGTTCATTAACACGACCTTCAAACACCAGGGTGACACGTCTCCTCTTTATATAGAGTGTAACACTGGCTCTGTTGTAGGGGTGGCCACGGTCACTCCGGCGGTCTGAAAACCTACTTCTAACGTCTCTCTCTCTCTCATATAGAGCAGAGCTAAATGTAGCACACACAGGTCCCTGGAGGGGCCCTGAGTGGGTTAGAGGAGGGTCGGAGAGGATTTAGAGGTGGCGAGAGAGAGAGAGAGGGGGGGGGGGGGGGGGGGGGAGACAAACAGAAACAGAGAGAGAGATGGGGGAGAGAGAGAGAGAGAAACAGAAACAGAGAGAGATTGGGGGAGAGAGGGAGAGATGGGGGGAGAGAGAGGGAGGGGAGAGGGAGAGAGATGGGGAGAGAAAGAGGGAGAGAGAGAGAGGGGGGGAGAGGGAGAGAGAGAAAAAGATAGAGAAAGAAAAAGAGAGAGAGAAAGAGAGAGAGAGATGGGGGAGAGAGAGATGGGGGAGAGGGAGAGAGAGAACTACATGAAGGGTAAGGGCACCCAGATCCCGTGACATGGAGAAATGTTTCTTCTGGATAATCTTGTGAATTAAATTAATAACGCACCACTACACTACTTAAGGCTTGAAGGACATAACGGTAACATTCAAAACTATTCCAAAATTAATTTTAGGCCATGATAAAAAAAAAGTTACTACAAAATAATACACATAATAATCAGCAATATCGACGTATCGGCCGGTCCTGTGGGCACCTCGTAATATCTTTGTCTTCGATTGTCTAGAGGAAGAGTTCTTCTAAAACAGAGGAATGGAACCCATGCCAAACCCTCACCTGCTTTTTTTCCATTAAAGGATCAATGAGAGAGATCCTCCATCGATGTTTAAAGTCGGGTGTGTGACAGTTTAAATCACATTTATTTTTACCCTTTAAACTCTTAGGTGCTTTGGTCTTCATAGGACCATACTTATAATATATACTGTAAATATAGTTATGTTCGTAACTTTGTTGGATGTAGCGTCTTATCCTAGCTAGCTTTGTTGTAGGCCTACGGGGAATGTGTTAACCTAACGATTGTTAGTTCTTGGTTCTATGAAAATCGTAACTGTTCCACGGCGATAGTTAGTTGTTTCTGTTTTTCTGATAAATGTAGCCTATGCTTTGCAGTCGCTTTGGACAAAAGCGTCTGCTGCTAAACGCCCTAAATATTAATGTTAATGGATAAGTCAACCGGACGAGGGTATACAGTAGCCTATACAGGTTTAATTGTTTAACAATGCATCATTTGTACTTGAAATAAATAAAAAAATAACTGGCAGTTGTGGAATCAGCATGCAAAAAAAAGTAGACGTAGAAGCCATCGATCATGTTGATGATTGATTGGTTCATGAAACGCGTCGTGACTTCAAACCTACATGTGTCTCTCCTGTACCCGCACCGGTCTCCGTACCGGGAGCCGAGCGGCCCGCCGCGCCTGCTCAGCGGAGCGCCGAGTCACGTGTGCCGAGTCACGTGTGCCGTTCATCAGCGGCTCAAACCACGGGGAAATTAAAACCGTTTAGTCGGCGGATTATCAGAAGATCCGTCGAGATTACATAACTGCAAATTAGAGCGACGGAATTTCGGTCGCGCATGGCTGCTTATACTCGTCATCACTGCACAGTCGATCATCTTCTTGTAGGGTCTGGGTTTGTGTATGCTGATGGAGAATAAGAAAGGGCCGAGGTTGATGCTTGGTTACTGTTCAAATACAGTATTGCTAGTGTTTCATAGAATAGGATGGCTTGCAAGTTTCGACAGAAACATAAGTAATATAATATACCCTCCACATACCATATAGGGGTGTGGGTGTGTAAACAGGATTCAATGGCAAGTGTTATTATTTGTGTGTGTGTGTTTTGAGTTGGTGTGTGTGTGCGTATGCGTGTGGGTTATAAAACCCAACAGAAAGGAGTAGTTAGGAGCGAGAAGGTTGACCATTGTCTCAGCAACAGATGGTGGTGCAAACAGCAACTCCACCCCCACCACCACCACCCGACCCCACCCTGTGCCGCTCTACCAATACTGAACCAGGATAAAGAGTCCCGGCCCAGGGGTTAACCGGGCGGAAACACCCCACACAAAGACCAGCTGGGACGCACAGGGACATGGGTGTCAATCCACACACACACACACACACACACACACACACACACACACACACGCACACAAACACACGCCCTGAAGACCTGACTTGCTCACCAGCCACAGCCCAGCTGAGGGCTTTCAAATCGACCAATGAAGCGGCTTGAATCGTGCTCACACGATACCACGACAGGAACCGAGTCATTGTGGAAATGACAGTGTTCTTTTTTATGGAGAGGGGGCGGGGGGGGGGATAATTCTCAGGCCTCAGCTTGACAACCTCACCGGCTTCCAGGCATCGGAAGTTTTGATTGGTCCATTAAAGAAAGGCGCCGCCGTAACAGCTCACATGGTATCTGGTAAATGGACTGCATTTGTATAGCGCCGTTATCCAAAGCGCTATACAATATTGCCTGACATTCACCCATTCACGCACACATTCAGCAGACATTCAGCGGAGTCGACCGTTCAAGGAGACAGCCAGCTCGTCCGGAGCAGTTAGGGTGAGGCGGTGCCTTGCTCAGGAACACCTCGACGCGCGACAGCTGGGAGGAGCCGGGGTTCGAACCGGCAACCTTGCGGTTACCAGCCAACCCGCTCTACCTCCTGAGCCACTGCCGCCCCGCACGCGGGCACGCCGCCCAGACAGACCAGAGACTCGCCCTGACAGACAGCCCGTGGCCCGCGTCACGGCCTCCGACAGAAGACACCGTTCTTCGGACGCAGGGCGACCCGATCCCTTGGCCGCGGGCCCCAGGGCATCCGGCTCCGGATTGGCTGACGAGGGCGGCGTGAATATTAACAGGAGGCAGGAGTCGCCAGCCGCCAGCGGGCTCCTTCTCCGCAGGCCAGCTAAGCGCACGGAGCCCGGGCGGTATCAGGTGACCCCATCAGCCCCGGGACAAAGAAAACTAATCAACTCGACATGACGTCCCGGACACGGCCGGACGGGCGCCATGTGATAAGACGTGGTGTGTGTGTGTGTGTGTGTGTGTGTCCCCGTTTGATCCAAAATTAAGAGGTGGCTGGCAGCAGCGAGGGGACGCAGGGTCTGTAGTGCACTAGACTGCTGGGTGAAGACCCCAAGACCCCCAGGCTTAAGAGGTGGGGGGCTACATGTCCTTGGCCTTCAACAAGCTCTCAATTAGCTTTGTGCTTCTGCCAGGCAGGAGGTTCACAGAGCAACATTCCTCCAAGCGTGCAGAACGACTGAAAGGGAGAACTCTGTTCCCCTCATTCCAAGGGGTCGACTCCAAAGCTTCAAGTGGTTAATCAGTAGATCACAGAGAAATCACTCATTAAAGCCTTTTCATCAGTCATCGATATTTCTCCCCGCCCCCCCCCTGTGATTCCTCTTTCAATTACATAAAAAGGGTCCATTACTGCGAGCTGTTACTTTGTAAATCTTTATTTTGGCGTTGAAATCTTTTAAAGCCAACCGCCCTTGTCCAATAAATCCGCCATTCTCTCCCGGTGCGTCTCTCTTCACAGGCAGCTGTCCTCACTGCATCTCTTGCTCATATTCCCCTCCATTCCGGTGGCTTGATTTGCACATCAATTGCCGCGACGAAGCAGCATTTACATGACAAAGCCGAGGCCCACTTCCAAGCCACAAGCCAATGACCCCCTCAGGAGCCTCCTCACACGGGCAGATGTGCAGTCCGGCACACACACACACACACACACACACACACACACACAGACAACTGATTGAGATGCAGTTGTGTGGAAGACAAGTGGAAGGGTGGCCGTGTGTGTGTTGTGTGTGTGTGTGTGTGTGTGTGTGTGTGTGTGTGTGTGTGTGTGTGTGTGTGTGTGTGTGTGTGTGTGTGTGTGTGTGTGTGTGTGTGTGTGTGTGTACGCGCGTGCGTGCGTGCTTGTGAGTGTGTCCGAGTTTGTGTCCGAGTGTGTGTGGCCTCGTCCTAAATCGGGTACAATGCCCATCCCAGTGCAGTGCCACACATGAATAATGCCACAGTGGAAACATACTTTCACTCCGCGGCGGAGAGGAGAAACCGAAAGGGCAGCGGCCCCAACACAGGATCTGGTTGTTGGCTCTGGATTAAAGGGCCCCGCGCCAAAATCAGGGATTTGGCCCCAAACCGACTGAAGAGCTGAGTAAGTGGAATCCGCCGAGATTAAAACTAGGGGGCAGACCCGGGCAGGGCATATCCCTGGGTTAAGTTCGCCTCAGGTCTCTGGTGGCAGATCCCTCTCTGAAAGGGGTTTGAATCCCTAGTTCAAACACACCTGCACTCTCATTGTGCTCAACATGCCGAACACACACGCACTTAGATTATCTTCAACCTCCGTAATGAAGGGACCGGACTCCCCCCCATTGAACGGCTCTCCGAAGCCAAAACAACCCGCTAAATGCATCCCATTTACCTCTCAACACCCAGTTATAATGGAGAATCGCCCCAACATTAAAACAGATTGCTGGTGGTCTCCGCCCATTGTTGTCCCCACCGTGCCTCTCCCTGGGCTGGTTCTGGGGCCCGGCCATGGGGGGGTATAGCCGTGTGGGGCCCAGCCATGTGGGGAATGGCCATGTGGGGCTCTAGCATGGTGGCTGCGTGCGACAGCGTAGGATCACATGATCTAAGGCCACCTTCAGCATCTGTGTTGGGTGCAGCATGAATTAATTATGGGATGGGGAGCAGCTGAGCCGGAGTCGGCTAATGGTGGAGGAGCGGTCCCCAAGGGGCTACTGGGAACGCGTGTGTGTGTGTGTGTGTGTGTGTGTGTGTGTGTGTGTGTGTGTGTGTGTGTGTGTTTGTGTGTGTCGCAAGGGGGAGGGGGGGGGGGGGGGTTCCGGGGCTTCCCCCAACTCACTTGGGAGGCAGAGGGAGAGCGAGGGAGGGGGTGAGGGAAGGATGGCGGATTAAAGGAGTGGCTCATTAACTGTTGTTGACTCTCAGGAACCATGTGACATCCCCTCCTCCTCCTCTTCCTCTTCCTCCTCCCTCCCTCTCCCTTTCCCTCCTCCTCCTTTTCCTCCTCCCTATCCTCATCCTCCCCCTCCTCATCATCCCTTCCTCCCTCCCTCCCTCCCCTTCCTCCTCTCCCTCCTCCGTCTCCTTCCACCTCCTCCTCCCTCCCGCTGTGGTGAATATAAACTCTGGATTCCGCTCTGAGGCAGCATCCTCCAGAGTCTAGACTGGGAAGAGGATGGCGGCCATGTTTGCTCCGCCCACAACAAACGACGTCATTGATTTCCTTATCGGAAGGGTAGTGTGTGGCGAGGAGATGGATGTGGTCGCCAAAGGTTGATAATAAAATAAGATCAATCTCATGCAATCGTCGCCATGACGTGACCTAACGTGTCCACCTCGCCATCTAATCCCTTTTTTCATTCCGTATTTTGCATTGCACATTGGATGGGTTGATTAAATGATCTGTGCGCGTGTGTGTGTGTGTGTGTGTGTGTGTGTGTCTGTGTGTGTGTGTGTGTGTGTGTGTGTGTGTGTGTGTGTGTGTGTGTGTGTGTGTGTGTGTGTGTGTGTGTGTGTGTGTGTGTGTGTGTGTGTGTGTGTGCGTGCGTGCGTGCGTGCGTGCGTGCGTGCCTGCGTGCACATGGCAGAGACACATGCATATATGAAGGACTCATGGCAGCTTGCCAGTGGTGTTATAAACTGACAGGTCACACAACACAGGAACCAGGGCATCAGGGTCTCCGGAGGCCCTATCATATGCTCTGTGTTTGTGCATGTGTATGTGCATCAGATGCAGCTATATGCCCGGTTGTTAATGAGCCCCATGTTTAAATCACATGCATATAATTAACTTCCATTATTAACATAACAAATCAGGCTTGCCTGAGAGCATGTTGGGATGCACTTCCTGAGCTCTTGAACCGCGCTATCAGCAGTGTGCAGTAGTACGAACCAACCCACTCCTATACTTACAGGATTAGAGCATCTTTTGTTTACACAAGAGCTCCTTGAGCTAAAGGGTCGTGCCGGTCTGGGAGATGAACCTCCGGAACCTTCTCCTGGCTTTACTCTGACACCCCTTACCAGACTCATTTGTCAAAATGACTTTGTTGTGCTGATTCTGGCGCAGACTATTCAGCATGAGCGAGAGTGGGTGCCAAGTGCGACCACAAATGTAAATAATAGCAATTTAGCACTTTGGTATTTTGGAATCAATGCGCATCAGTATGGTTTGTGGGCAAACAAGAGAGTGAATGGCCATACACTGTTGTTGTGTACTTTACACAACAATGTCTTATCAATCTAAGATCCACGTGCTACTGCTACTGTTGTGTTTGTGATGAGTTTCGGCAAAATCTGAATTACGCCGTTGGTAACGGATTTAGTGAAGCCAGGAGAGACGTTAAGATGGTTTGATCACCAGAACGGTACGATCGTTGAGGCCCCAGAGGCCTGAGAGGTGTGTCGGGCGGCGCTGCGTCCTCAGATTAGTGTTATGTAATAACACTAGCAGAAGTTGAGCTGCTTCCTCTCCCTCTCTAATCAGCTCCTATCTGGGCCTCCATCATCTCCTCTGGGACGGAGCTCACAGCAGGGGGGTCCCGCAGCTATCCCAGGAATGCACCCCTGTCGGGATGGGATGTCGTGCGGTGTGTGCGTGTGTGTATTTCTGTATGTAGTCGACTCTACTCTGACTTCGTATTTTGTCAACACATTTCCGACTTGTTGACAGTAACATCGTTCTTTCCGTTTTTCCTTCACGGAAGTTTAGCTCTATAGTTGGACTGGTTTCAACAGCAAACGAGGAAAGGACTTGGCTACATCGTCTCATACAGAGAACACCCACGTCCCAGCGGATATTGTCAGCCCAGCAGGGTCGCTCTGATGCAGCTGTGGGCGCTGCCACACACACCCTACTAATCCAGCCCTAGGTTCAGAGACAGGAATGCAGGTTCTGACTCCGATTAGTTCCTGCTGTGAACGCGATGTCATTAAGCACCGCGGCGCCAGTTAAAGGTTTGACTCTCATAGTACAGTATGTGGGTCCTGCAGACTGGCCCAGCGGGGCGCCCCTCTACAACCACACCCCACAAACATACACACACACGCACATACACACACACACTCACACACACACACACACACCCTAACACCTGCAGAGGTAATCTCTCCACCGGGGAGGTCTGTTGCGTTTTAAGGTCTGTTTTTCACTCAAGGCCTTATTTCCATTACATTACAGTTACGTACTCAAACTCCTATATGTAGTCTGTATTTTCCCTGACTCACTACCAGTGTATCACACACACACACACACACACACACGCACGCACACGCACACACACACACACACACACACACACACACACACACAGCGACCCAGAGTCTTGCAGCGTGCTGTAATAGGCTGCCTTGAGCTCGGTAATCACAGGGTTTCTAAAAGATGGAAAGTCAACATCTGGGTTGGGAGGAGTAATCACAGGTCGGCCGGGTTATTAAACTGCAGGGTAGAGTGACGTCTGGATGCCGACGCTGGGATTTAGACTCATTACACGTCCAGCAGGAGAGTATGTCAGGTAGGCCTGCCAAGGGGAGAGATGCCCAGCTACGCATATGCAGAGTGGGTGGCACAAAACAGGCTGACATTAATCTTTTCCGGGGGCATGTCCTGGAATAAAAAACGTTATAAACACATGCGGTAAATCATCCTAAAGACTGACAGGTGTTCTAGGGCTTACTTCACTCAGTTGGATCTCTTGGAAGGGATGAAACTACGGCCGACACTGAGGGTCAAAAAGCATGACTTGTATATATGAATGAACGTAAATGAAAGATCCTCCCGAAACAGTTTGAGGTCGGTGACAGGGTGTCACCACAACAGCAATAAACATGACATGTAGAGGAACAGAAAATACACACCCTACATGTCAGCCTCCATTATGAAAAGGTCTCCACAATACCAGCAGAGGAAATATCTAGTATGAATATATCTCAGTGTTTAAGTATATGTATAGCACCTGGTCTATATGGAAAGCATTGTTGATTACTGATTTGAATTTGTTTTTTGTTAAACAAATAGTTTGCCTTGATTCCAAGCCGTAATGGGATGGCATCATGGGTCATTTGTCGGTTACCCTTTTATTTTATTACCATCAGTAGTTTCTCTCCCAAGCATAAAAATAAAGTAAAAACAGGTGAAGGTCCTAGGGAAGCTATTTTAGTGCCGGTCCATTAAAGGTTTTATTTATACAGGTATTTTATAAGGTGTCACGTCAAACTAGCGGAGGAACCAAGGGTTGTTTTACTGAAGTCCATGATACACTCCCTGAATACTTCTTTATCAGGCACACACACACACACACACACACACACACACACACACAGGATCGATGACAGGGAGAGTGGAAGGAAGGGTGTTGCAAGAGCAGACTGAAAGATGGAGAGGTTTAACAGAATGAGAGTGTGTGTGTGCGTGCGTTCGTTTGTGTGTGGGTGTTTTCAGTGATGAAACCAGCTGACTGCGCCCCCCAACTCTCTGTCTCATCCTGTGACACCAGAGACGCTGGGTCTAAACTGAGGCTGGGGCCCCAGGGGATCCAGGGTCCCCCCCAGTAGAGGTCAAGTATGCAGCCCGGCCCTTTGGTCCTGAGATGACTCACAGATAGGGTCATAGGGCGTGGCTGT
Organism: Pollachius pollachius; assembly: GCF_949987615.1. Classification (NCBI taxonomy): domain Eukaryota; kingdom Metazoa; phylum Chordata; class Actinopteri; order Gadiformes; family Gadidae; genus Pollachius; species Pollachius pollachius. Next base: position 48,292,924 of record NC_136936.1, read on the forward strand.
GAGGCTACCATGTCCCACCCTGCTGGTTGTCCCCACGTCGTATTATACAGCTGTCGATCTGTTCCCCCCTGGGCTCAGCGGTTTCTCACACTGTGGATATCATCCATTATCAAAAGTAGCCATTATTATCCTCTTCATCATCTTCCTCCACCCAGGGGGACACGCTCTGGGAGCTCAATATTTGTCGCTGGTAAACAACGAGATGAGGGGAGACGATATCGCTTTTCCCTTAATCACCCTGAATGAGTCGGCTGGTTCTGAGCTGGCAGGTGATGTCAGCAGGCTGATACTAAAGTCAATAGACCCCTGCGTCAGACGAAGATACAGGCGACGAGCAACCTGGCTAACGGCTAGCTCGGTGATTACGTTGTCATACGTAGCTAGGGTGAACCCAAACCTTCAGCAGGTTGAATAGGCCAGGCTAGACGGCCCTGTTGAATACACAAGAAGTCTTGGTGCCAGGCCATCAAACAGCCTGGACTTGTGCGAGTACGTCTTGTTTGCAGATGCAATGCGACTATTTTTAGGTACACTTTGAGGGATCTCAACTGAAGAACATATTGATTGTTCCGTATTGTTTCCATATGTTTGTATATCGTGTATCATTAGGAATCCTATTTTTTTGGGAGGGGAGGGGGGAGAAGAAGATAAGGAGCACTACTGACCCTAGAGGTTTAAAACGCTTAGAATTCCAGACATAGCGATGAAAAAAGAAAACATCCTTGTTGCACTGCTCCCCATTCACCGTGGTTGTAATGATTGTGTTATACTTGCGGCCTAAACAAAGATTCACAGAACTCAGGGCCTGTAAACCGATATGGCATTGTTCCGCTGCATCCTTCCTTCCTTCCTTCCTTCCTTTCCTCACTCCCTAACTCTGTGGGGCAGCCGTCTCGGTGTCTGGAGGACAATAATCTCAACAGACCGATCGACCAACGTCTCATCTGGGCCACTGGAGGAAGTGGCAACTGGGTGGAGGGGGTTCCTCCAATCACGAGAGGAGAAAGAGTTCTGCGGTATCCCCACTTTGCAGAAGGGGGCGGGGCTTCTCCCATTGCCATCTCCTGGCGGCTGGGGATTACCATCAGAGCTCCCAGAATGAACACACACACACACACACGCAGACACGCACACACACACACACACACACACACACACACACACACACACAGGAAGAATGTGGATGAGCATGTGCGAGTGAGTGTGAGCACTGCACTTCTTGTACAACGGTGTGAAGCCTCAAACCTAAATCACCACGCCATGCCATGTCCGGGCATCTCCGAGGTCAAAGGTCAGGAAATGTGTAGGATGAGAAATGCCTGTTGACAGACAAGGGCGAGGGGGGGGGGGGGGGGATTTGTGTGTAGCCCAGAGTTTTTTTCCTCACGAAAATAGTTCAAGGGTGTGTAAAGAGACGGCCAGCAGCTCCAGTGTGTAGCAGCTGTCGCTAGCTGGGGAGCTAAAGACCCAGTTTAGAAAGGTATTCAGCGCCGCCAGTAGGCTGCTGTTTCACAACCGTACCAAACGTCCTGACACATTTTGCTGTGTCTGTGAGACACACACAACCGTGACACAGAATTACAGACACACACACACCTATGACAACAATAAGATGTGTTATACTCATAGTAATCTATTACCTTAGAGGAGGGCTGTGTGTGTGTGTGGGACTGTTTGTGTGTGACTGTTTGTGTGTGACTGTGTGTGTGTGTGTGTGTGACTGTGATTGTGTATGTGCGTGTGTGTGACTGTGTGTGTGTGTGTGTGTGTGTGTGTGTGTGTGTGTGTGTGTGTGTGTGTGTGTGTGTGTGTGTGTGTGTGTGTGTGTGTGTGACTGTTTGTGAGTGAGTGTATATGCGTGTGACTGTTTGTGTGTGACTGTGAGTGTGTGTGTGTGTGACTGTGATTGTGTACGTGCGTGTGTGTGTGTGTGTGTGACTCACGCCCCAGCCAGAAGTGGGTGAGGCTCAAGGCTTGTTGAGGGCTTTATGGGGGGTCAAGGGCACCAGGTCCGTACCCGGCTGGACTGATCCTGAGGGGCTGGGCTTGGCCCGGGGCGGGACGGAGCAGTCTGCACAGGATGGACCTCCTCCCAGCACACACACACCCTGAGAAAATCCACTGTTCTGTGTCTTTCTCGCTCTCTCTCGTTCTCTCTCACACATTCTCTCACTCTCTCTTCAGCTTAGAGACAAGCGAAATGATTTAGATCCCTTTGTAACAAAATGTCAAAGACAGTTTGTGAAAATAATACTACCCTTTTCCTAGAATTTTTCTCATATCCTTAATTCACTTCTGTTTTAATGTAGCTCCATGATTACTTTTTAACGTGATTTTTTAGTGGCAGAAAATCCGCTCAGTTCCATTCAGACAACAACACGTGATCAAACCAGCAACCTGAACGGCGCCTCCTCGATGAAGCTAGCAGCAGTCCGACTACAACAACCATCAGGACATCAGCAGAACTCATGACGGGTGGATGGAGGAGCACTCTTTACATCGAGACCTGAGCTGCTCGGAAAAGGGCAGCCTTAAACTCATTCCAGTGTTGACATCTCCTCTGGAGTAATCACTGCGGGCCGGACGGGCAGACGGAGGCCTGAGATTGGGTCTTTACTCTGTTTCTATACCGGCCGTTGAAATCTGCTTAATCCTCATCTCTTCCCCTCATCCAGAGCTACAGATTAATTATATCAACACTGCGGTGACTTTGCAGAGAGTTCCGGATGCTGACCCGAACAGCGACGTGAAGCGGTGATAAATCACCTCATGGGTGGTATTGATTAATGCTCTCCAATTAGGGATACGCCTGCTAACATAATAGTCAATTATGACAGCAACCCGAACCTGTGTGTCTAGCTACGTGTCAGGACATAGATTTTCCCTCTGCATATATCCGATTGTGCAAGCTTTTCAAAATATGAAAATACATTTCACAAAGGCTATGTAGCCCGCTCAGGATACAAGTCAAAGGAAAGAGCAGTAATAGGAATGTTTATGTTTGTTACCAGGGAAAGTCATCCGATGCTTATGAAGAGATACAGGACATTTAATCTATTGGATATCCATGACCTCCCACCCAGGGCATGGCCTCCAACTGAGATTAGTTCAGGTCTGGGATGGCTGTACTGTCTATAAACACTGTCATCCAATCCATACTCATCAGGGCTCTGTCAGAGCGGAGAACAGTCCGGACAGTCTGGCCACTAGTACTTAGAATCATGTCGTGAAACGCTCCACAGTTCAAATCTGCTTTGTTCCAGAAATCTATTGTTTCTGATAGACAGAGACACAACAGGATTGATGGGTGTGTGTGTGTGTGTGTGTGTGTGTGTGTGTGTGTGTGTGTGTGTGTGTGTGTGTGTGTGTGTGTGGTACAGTATCAAACAAAGGAAACTATCCATGAATCAGGATAAGGATTTTAAAAGCCTCCCCGGCCAGGTCGACCCGTGGGATTGATGATCCACAAGGGTCGCAGTAGGGAAGAGGAGGACGGGAGCTAATCTGTGGTCCAGCTCACCCAATCACAAGAGCTCACTACTGCCAGCCTTCTCTGCATAGCGCATCATCTCAATAACATCACTGAAGAGTTAATGGCCACAGGCCAAGTCCCAAACACCAGCACCGAAGTGTGTGTGTGTGTGTGTGTGTGTGTGTGTGTGTGTGTGTGTGTGTGTGTGTGTGTGTTAAACAAGTGGTGTGCGACTAGAAGACAGCAAGTCTAGGGGTGTCTTTTCTTGAACTTCAACTCATGGAAAAGATGGAGATGTAACATGTGGGCGACAGACTCAGACATTTATAGACAGGGAGGATGAGGAGGAGGAAGGGAGGTCGCGGGGAGGGTCTGGGGGGGGGGGTAAGGGTACTGGGAAAGATGAACAGAGGAACGCCGGAGGAAAGCCGTTATTGGTGGGCAAAGTGAAACGGAATTCTGCGATGTGTGCAAAGAGTTGTAAAACGATTCAATTCGCAGACTAGTTGAAATTAAAAACTGGCAGCAGGGACCTTGAAACCCGCCCGGGACGCAGCATACAGAGGTCTGGGATGTAACAAAGACCCGAGCGGTCCCGTCAACAGCTCCAGACATTGAGTACAAGGAAGAGGCACAAGCACGCTGGCTTATTGGCAAAAGCGTGAACCTACCTCGGCAAAGAAGGTATCCATGTTCAAAACAAATCCCTGGGTGTACTCCGTGATAGTGAAGGTTTCAGGGTACCACAGCAGCGCTCAGGAAGATGTACTCCCGATGGGTTTCCATCCGCAAGCTTCAGGGAAGATTAAAAGTTATCTCTCGGGACCCTTCCCTGGGCGAACTCGCGTCCTGTTGTGGTGTTGAGTCGGGGACGGTCACAGAGAAACCATCACCCTTGTATTTCTGCACACTTCTTTGGAAAATTTGTGTTCCTGGGCGATTGTTGTGTGTTTCAAACAGCCGTTGTAGTGCGCTGGCAGTTAGTCCCGGAGCCCATTCAATGGGACCGGCATATTATTCAAGGGGCGGGGCTTTACGGTAGCCCCTCCCCCAGCACACGCCCTCTTAAAAAGGTTTTGTTTTTTTTATTAGAAGAATCTAATTACTCAGAGGGATGCTTTGGCTTCATTCTGCGGCCGGGCCCCTCATTACTTATCCCACGAACAAGAGGAGGCGAAATGTATTTCCCCGTTTGTTTCACAGTGAGGAAAATAATCCTTTGTACAAACCAACTTGAAGATACCCGCAGCAAGTGTTACAGCATGTGGTGCCTTGCTCCTTGAGAGGATACCAGGGCATCTATTGTTGTACACTTCCTCTTTGGGGGAATAAACGCCCAGAGGCCAGGAAGACAAAGAGTTCATCGTGGTTTATTTTGGCCAAGTTTATGAACCAATCGAATGGTGCAAATAGTCAATCATGTTGCCTCTATTTATATAAGGGATTTTTTTTTTTACATATATAAAAAGTATCTTTCATATAGTAGGCCTAAATATATTATTTAAAATGTCGATCTCACTGTCCTTGTCAAGAGCACGGATCGGACACAGGATTGAGCAGGCGAAGTGAGAGATATTTGGAGAGATATTATGTTATTTCCAATAAAGACTGTTACTATAGTAGGCCAGTGGTTCACAACCTGTGGGTCCCAACACCAACAAGGGCTCACAGAAGTTTGGGCCCTGATCATTTTTGTCTATGGTAAATGTAATCGATTTTCAGGATTTTCTGTCATTCACACACTATACTAGATATTGAACAGTGTGAAGCAGTGTTTTGTTATATGTGTTTAACCGGAGAGAGAGACAGTAAGTCCTCATGATGAAGCCATTGTACCCAGGTGGGGTTGCTCTGTTATGCAGCCAGTATCTAGAACCAGCAAACTGGCAGATGGAACCAGGAAATCGTTTGATTCTCGACCACTTGCTTTCTTATTCCAAAATAACAAAAACATTGGAGCTCCAACTTTAAATAAAAACATTAAAGGGAGATTTTCCCCCTGTGGTAACCACATATTAAGAACATTATGTGTATATTTCGGAAAAAAAATAAAATGAAATATGCAAGAAACAAGCAAATTAATTATTTTAGAATCGCCTTTATGAGACTGAATAATATAATGTTGTTATATGTTTAACCTGATTAGTGTGTTTTGTGTGATTAGGCTAGCTTAACAACAGCTAAACACAAAAACAGCATTGTCATTGTTGCAGGTGGCTGGTGCCACATTGATTTGGCTAATCCTCCATTAGCTGTAATACATCAGCAATGCTTGGCTTTTATGCCAAAAGGTAGAACTTGAGCGATTGTTGTTTTGTACAAAGAACACTTGGGGAGGGGATTTTCCAGGGAATTAACCATAACTACTTCTGTCCAATGGGAGGCTTGGGTGTGTTCTGCCTTACATCCCGAAGACTGCTCCTTGCTTCCAAATGAAAACACACATCTGCCATGCAGGCTAATCCCAGTCAACCAAGTTCGCATCATTAAACTGACTTAGCATTCAAACAAATCCTTCCTCCTCTTATCAGTCGAGACCTGATCCTTCCCCCTTGACCCCAAAGTGAGCACTAATACCTAAGGTGGCCTAAGTTAAATTGACATGTAATGACTGCAGCACTTAAAATCATCATTAAGGTTTACAGTTAAAACCAGTTTGCATGACTGCAATCAGGTACGGTTTGAAAAGCAAGTACTCCACAGTGCTGCCACTATGCTCAGAAGTATATAGTAAAGAACTCGGGTACTATAATTGTAATGAAGACCAAACCACAATACAGGCTACAGCGTGTTAAAACCATTTAGTCGGAATCATTCCAGGTGAACTTTAGCCTTAATCCTCCGGCCAGCACCCCTAGAAAGCCCTGGGGTTTGAGTTCACATCTCAGGACTGTATATTAGGACAGCACAGAGGAAGCATTGACAGCCATTAGGCCTGGGCTCAGGACAAACAATGAAGAACCACCCCAAAGAGTCACTCATTCTCCCCCCCACGGCGGGCTCTCTGGGGACAGACGGGGACCGGGTGCCAGGGGGGGGGGGAGAGACGCCTGTAACCAAAGCCCACTCAGCTGGCTTCACCTGAGGGGACAAAGAGCCCCCACAATACAATCATCCAGGGAGATCCCTGGGGAGACAAGGGGTCTCGCTGGGAGGGGGGTGGATCCTCCACCAGCCTAATGTCCTGGTGTACGGCCACTATAACCCCCCCCCTGCTCTGCCCCCAGCCGTAGCATATATGATGGTGACATCATCCCCTGTACAGACTTTCATGTACATATTTATATTGCATTGAAGCAAGAGATGAAAAAGCACAATGTTAAGATGAATCAGCATTCATGATTATCGGGACAAATATATACTGTAGCTCCAGACACGTTTAATCTAAACATTTAATCTAGATAACTATGTTTCATTCATTTAATTTGACTATCTTTAGATAAACTCTTTTCATTTGACATTCAAGATTAGGGATGTGATGGAGACAAAACCTGTACCAAAATAATCGTTTTGGTCATCATTTCCTCTTATAGACACTGAAAAGTCAGTTCCCTCTAACCGTCTGAAGACCACATTCCGTCTACGACAGTTTAAGAACATTCATAATGTTTCCAAAGTGTTTCACCGGGAGGAATTTAGGACCTCTGTCGCGGTTTATTTTTGCCCCGGTGGTTTTCAATTACGGCTGAAAAAACAGATCTGTGACCCCACATACCGCTGGGCTCCTGAAGAGACGCTTCAGAATATACCTCCAGCTGACAGCGTGATCAGCTGTACGTTGTGTCAGTCATCCGGCTGCTGACAGACAGCAGGGCTACACCCTGTAACTCGGGTACTACACCCTGACCCTGGGTACTACACCATGGGTCCTACAGCCTATAGCCTGGGAACTACACCCTGTAACTCGGGTACTACACCCTGACCCTGGGTACTACACCACGGGTCCTACAGCCTATAGCCTGGGAACTACACCCTGTAACTCGGGTACTACATACGGCTGGCTGCTCACTGAGTGGACCAGTTCGGATCGGTTCTGGTGCTGTTTTTGTATTGAATGTTTTTAGATCCCTTAACCTATTTAGTTTGGTTCTTTAATCCATGCCAATGATGTTTGCCAATTAGCAATGTTTGTTTGCCAATTAGCACTTGTTGTTCTTTTGTCAGTAGATTAGCAAAGAAGGGATAAAGTTTAAAAAGGCCAGATCCAATTTGTAGATTATAATGATAAATGCCTATAAAGCAGCCGAGTTGAAAATAATTAACATTTAAGGGTCTTACTCTTATCTCTCCTTTTTTTCCTATCATTATAGAACCACAGAGTACACCATGTTTAGAAAGGCCATAGTGTATGTGTGCATAATCGTGATAAATGCCCTTTAAGTATCCTGTTACACTAGGGTTTTAGTGGGATTACGGCAAAAAATAAAATGTACTCGACTTGTAGGGTTGGGAACCCCCGACCCTACGAGAGAAGAGCCCTGAGGCAGCAGAGATAGCGTCATCCGTCCTTGCTTTGAATGAAGCCCAGCTCAAACCAGACGTGCGGCTTGCCTATCAGTCTCTCCACGTGTGGTGTCGGCTGACAAAGCCAGAGCCGGGCTCTGTCAACATATTCATCCTTTATTTACCAAGGGGAGATCCGGCACCAAGATCATGTCTTTGTCCTACGTGAGGGACAACAGAGGTGTGCTGAGATCATGTCGGTGTCTTCCACTGGATCCATCGGGGGGGGGGGGGGGGGGGGGGGGCTCATCCGTGCAGAGAACAGAGTGTGTCCTGGATGCTAACAGAGATCAGAACGGCTGCGTTGTCCTGACATTGGAACACAAGCCCTCAGGCAAGGTCACTTGGGTCGTCTGGAGGACCCTAGTGCGGAACGAGCGCATGTGATGCATGTCCTGGTGAACCAGAGTCGCTGGCTGGCGTTCCTCCACCGCCGCCCGTGTGCTCTTAACTCATGGTCCTCCCATGGTAATCCTCTAAGGAGATTTGATTTGCGAGTGTAACGGATGGGTACTCTACTCCGTTGCAGCGCCCGGACCCCGACTGCGGGCTGAGTAACGGACACAGCAACTGGGCTTCCCTTTTACTGCCACTCTGTGTTCCAATTTTAGCTGAGAGGCCGGGGTGAGGCTTCAGGCTGCCAGGGGGGCTTTCAGTAACTACAGCACAAAAAGGTTCAATTTGGCGGAACGTCTGGAATGACATCATCTCCAACTGGTATCAGACCAATCAGTAATCAGTTACGTGCAATATCCTGCCAGACATTTACCATATATATGGACGGACATAAGGACAGAGAGAGATCACGTGAACCCATTAAATCAATACGACGGGAAACATAATGTGATTATTCACATTGTCTACATTAACTAATGAGATCGCTGAGCATCGCTACGAGTGTGGCCTCACCGTGTCAGAGGGGCGGCGGATCACAGAGAGCCAGGCGCAGTGGCCATCGATCGGATGAACTCGAGCTTAGGTACACGGCTAGGGGGAAAAGGTGCACAATGAGAAATGTAACGTCTCTAACGATATCACAACACTGGGATTCGATCTTTATCTGATTACTCGTCCAGGCGTTCGCACAACAACGTGCGCGCATATGAGGCATGACACGTCCCGGGGCCGCGAATATTGAATTATGGGGCCAGGGATCCAACAGCAGCGATCCATTAGGGTCTCGTATTAGGAAGGTTAGTCACACCTTGGTCCACATTTACAACCCACAACGGGGACAGCGTCCATATTTACCCTCTCGCGTTTCAGGGATCAGGCAGCAGGTGACATTGATAACGGTTTAATAACAAGAGATCAGGAACTTTCTATTTTTAACTGTGGAGTACCAGAGGAGACCAGCTTGGAACCTACCAGCTGGAAAACCCAATGTTCAGTTTTATATATCAATATAGATTGATACATATTGGGCAAGACTGCTTGACTAATTTATATTTATTACATTTGTATAATCTTGTATCTTGGAATCTATAGAAGTGACGATAGAAAATAATAATGCAAACTATGTGTGTGATTTAAAGTTGTTTATAGGGGGCAGAATAGGGGCTATGGTGTTTGACTCCCAATCAAAAGGGAACATGCCCGTCTACCTGTAGGACCCTTCAGCAAGAAGCTTTCATGCCTCCTTAAGGACCTGCATGTAACTTCACTGTCGGTGACTTTGGGTGAAGGCATCCTCTTGATGACTGGAAATGTACTTTTTTGTGTGTTTCTATTAAAAAGTCTGGGAAAATCCAGTAATCCCTGGGAGGTTCTCCATAAAACACGGTGGCCTGGGACCTTACCAGAAGGCCCGTATTTAAAACCGCAGATTTCACAACCTACCCCCCCGACCAGCCCAGACGTTTCCGCTGGGTCGTCATGCTGTACCTTCCGTCGGCAGAGGCGTGCAGAACAGCTCCCAGGCTCCGTCAGAGCGAAGACTTCCTGTTTGCTTACAGAGCACTTCCACGCACATACACACACGCGCGCACACTTACATGCACACTCGCACACACGCACGTACACACACTTGTGCGCATGTACACACACACACGCACACTCGCGCACGCACGTACGTTCACACACACACACACACACACACACACACACACACACACACACACATACACACACACATACTCGTGCAAGTATACAAACACACCGATGCATGCGCATGCACGTAGAGATACATTCACTTGCGCACACATTCCAAGGATGACAACGATTCCACAACTATCTCAGGCTTGACGATTGTTTTCCATTCGGCCGACTTCTTTTAAATGGTTTTGATTTATTTTATTTGTCTCATCTGTATGGAGGCCCCCTGTGAAACGCATCCGTCCCATAAAATCCCACTCAGTACTCAGGGTCAGGGGACCTTTTGTTATTGTTCAGGGTTTAGATTTAGACGCAGGAGGACTCAGGGTACTCTTAGCCGTGGCCGAGTAGACTTGGCTGACTAATGCCCTGGACAGTGAGTCAAAGGGGGGCCCATTCAGAGCCTGAGACATGGATCAGGGGCCCCGGAGCCTGGATCTGACCCGGTGTTCAGGCAGGGGGGTTAGAGGTAGGCACTGGGTGTCATCTAATGCTCACCCATGAGTCACAGCACTGTGATTCAGTAACGCTAAGCAATATTTCCCAAAGGCATACTTCTGTGTCCTTATATGTCCAGAGAGGAGAGGAGAGGAGAGGAGAGGAGAGGAGAAGAGAAGAGAAGAGAAGAGAAGAGAAGAGAAGAGAGGAGAGGAGAGGAGAGGAGAGGAGAGGAGAGGAGAGGAGAAGGGAGGAGAGGAGAGGAGAGGATGGGAGAGGAAAGGAGAGGAAAGGAGAGGAGTGGAGAGAAGAGGGGAGGGGAGGAGGGGAGAGGATAGGAGAGGAGAGAAGAGAAGAGGAGAGGAGGGGAGGAGAGGAGAGGAGATGTTGCTGACTCAGTAATTCCTTGTATCAATCTCTTCATCTGTGATTGCCTCTCCATGGGAAATACTCTGCCAGCTCAACCATTCACAAACAAACAGCCAACTCTCTTTAGCTTCTGTGATACACTCACACACCTAATGCTAATCTGCTGACAAAAGAACAACGAGTGCTAATTGGCAAACAAACACATCATTGGCACGGATTTAAGAACCAACCCCCCCCCCCCCCCCCCCCCCCACACACACACACACACACACAAACAAACTGTGTAGCAGCAAGCTCATTCCCCACCAGACACACATCTAATGACTGTATAGATTGATATTGCATGTTGGCTGAGCCTTGGCTACACTACGCTCCTCGAGACAGAGGGACCGAACAAAGGAGCTTTTCTTTAAGAGAGAGACAGAGGAAGGGGGGGGGGGAGATAAGGGGGAGAGAAAGAGAGGGGTTAAGAGAGAGAGAGGGGTTGAGAGAGAGAGAAAGACGGGGGAGAGAGGGGGGAGAAAGAGAGAGAGGGGGGGGAGAGAGATGGAGAGGGGAGAGAAAGAGAGGGGGATTAGAGAGAGAGAGAGAGAGAGAGAGATCGAGAGCGCGAGACTGTTTGAGGCTAATGACCCCCTCTGTGGCACGGTGACATCACCAGGGTCACACCCATCCCCGAGGTAGGTCTTCTTCTCTCTCGTCCCGTCGCACGAGCCCTCCCCTTTAATTACTGGAGGAGGAACGTCCCGTCTGGGGCTTTTATTAACTCATAAAGCACAGGAGGAACTCCTGTGCTTTTATGAGAAAACGAGTCCAACCCCAACGAACGCCGTTTGATTCCCTCAGCAGAATAAAGCTGTGACTATTGCACTGGTGGTGTCTGCCACTCGCTGGAGCCAGCAATGGGGGCCGTCTCTCTCTCTCTCTCTCCCTCTCTGACCACTGGTGGTGTCTGCCACTCGCTGGAGCCAGCAATGGGGGCCGTCTCTCTCTCTCTCTCTCCCTCTCTGACCACTGGTGGTGTCTGCCACTCGCTGGAGCCAGCAATGGGGGCCGTCTCTCTCTCTCTCCCTCTCTGACCACTGGTGGTGGAAGCAAGGACAAGCAAGCGACTTAGCGGGCATTAAGAGTCCGTCATTGGATTGTTTCCTGCGCTTTGGGCGTCGATTTGCCACCAGCTCGGTCAGTCAGTGGTCTCAGAGCTGGTGGGGGGGGGGGGGGGGGGGGGTTGTATCGATTTGTGCTCTTACTAACGTGTAATGGCACTCTACCACCCCGTAACCGAATTACACACGCGTTGCCTGCCCTCCGTCGCGCGGTTCCCAGGACAATTATCTGTCTGACGGTAGGCTAATGAGCCAGAGAGCCCAGCCTCGCGCACCTATCTGCAGCGGGGATCGCTCGGCTATTGGAGATCAAGAGGGTCTAATGGTCAGAGAGGCAGAGCAGGAAGCCCATCACTGTAGAGATGGAGGCATCAGTGCTTCAAAAGGGTGGAGAGTGTGTGTGTGTCTGTGTGTGTCTGTGTGTGTGTGTGTGCGTTTACGTTTTGTGTATGTGAATGCATGTGTGCATATATATTTGCATGTGTACGTATTTATGTGCTAGCTTTGTGCATGCGTGTGTGTGCGTGCATGAGTGAACTTACGCATTGAGCTGAACAGGCTAATGCAGACTTGTTGTTAAAATAATACTGCCAGGATGTACATGTTTACATCACAGAGATAGAAGACATATTAATCAGTCAATGATGTAGGACTATTCCATGATACCAGGGCATTACAAATGATGAATACCAGGAATACTTTGGAACATTGGATTGTGTCTCGGAATAGTTAAATATATTCCTACTGTTTCGTAGGGAAACTGAAGGGTAATGATAAGTGGGGAAGTTTGAAGGTGATTCATGCTTCCCTTGGACGCATTTCATCCAACACTGAGCCGTCAGGGTGATTTGCTGAAGTTGGAGGTTCTACAGCGCCATCTAGTGTAATTTAAACATCAAAACGTCACCAGATGCTTGCTTATGTGAAAAAAACGTTCAATAAGACGAACTGAGGATGATTAATAACTATACCATTTCTTTATCTCGTAAAAAAAGATTACAAAAAATAGTTTATCCAGCCTATTAATTAGTTAATATTCAATCATTGCCTAAAGATTAATTACTCTCGAAGGCGCTATACCTGGAGATACCAACTCCAGTATCATTTCACCAACCTTTAAAGGCGCTTCTTGGGCGGCATGTGACTCAGGAGGTAGAGCGGGTTTGACCGGAGGGTTGCTAGTTCGATACCCGTTTCCTCCTAGCTGACTGTCGAGACACCTCACCCTAACATCTCTGACGAGCTGGCTGTCGCCTTGCATGGTTAACACCGCTGTCGGAGTGAATATGTGCATGAATGGATGAATGTTATATTGCAATATTGTAAAGCACTTTGGCCACTGGTTAGAAAAGTGCTACATTAATTTACAGAGGAACTGAAACCGGTAGTGTTTAGGACCCGGCGGGCTGCGGGCTCACTGAGACCCTCACATGACTTCGTTCTGGATCCAGACCAGTTGTGCTGCCCCTGATGTTGCTTTCTCAATAAGACCTTCAGTCACAACATTAGAGGGATGCTGTCTCGATCCTCATCACGTTATTCAGTTTGACCATATAAAGTTTGAGACCATTGCCCCACGGAAAACCCCTCGGACATGACAGTAAAGATACTCTTCGTCCTTGCGGTGAACTTTGCGTATTTAGCTGTCAAAGGAAACTTGGTAAGAAACATTGACGAAAGATGAGCAATAGTACCTAATTCTACTTGTAAACCTTTGCATTGTTTATTCTGAAGTGTTCTAATCGGCCTATACAGCGACTCAGTACGTTGCTGAATGAAGTTACCTCTGAGTCGGGACCGCCTCCCTGAAATGTTTTGTTGATCGAAAACGAAACTCTGACCTGATTGTTGTTAATGGTGATCAATTCCCCAATTTTGAACATCTACTGAAAGCTTCAGTCGCCCTCATTGTATAGGTAGTCTTTGGGTTTCACAAAAATCAAAGTTTGCCAGTTATTGAGGTCTGAAGTGAGACTTCTTGACAGAAAGTTGCTCCTGAATGACAAACGTTGATTTTTGAGATGCAATATTGGTTTATCACCATCAAATGCAATTGCATAAGACTTGTATTTTTATAGATAGGGAGGGATATGTCTGGAGATAAAGATAAAGTTGTGAATACCAGTCGTTATGGTCCTTGTATTGATTCGTAATTGTTTTAAAACTGGTGGTTTGGTGGTTGATTCGTTGCCCTTATATCTTCCTGCAGGTTAATGGCGACCGAACCTTCTCCATAGATTACAAAAACAACTGTTTCCTCAAGGATGGAAAGCCCTTTCAGTACATATCAGGCAGTATTCACTACTCCAGAATCCCCCGGTACTACTGGAAAGACCGACTGGTCAAGATGTACATGGCTGGACTCAATGCAGTCCAGATGTAAGTGACCCTGTATGAGGAATACGGTTGGAATCTGGATTGATCTATGAGATTATGAATTTAAAGCAGAATGATGATCTTCTCCTGAACAGATACGTGCCGTGGAACTTCCACGAGCCAGTGCAGGGGGAGTATAACTTCACCGGGGACAGGGACTTGGTGCATTTCTTGGACCTCGCCAATCAGACAGGACTTCTGGTGATCCTGCGGCCTGGTCCTTACATCTGTGCAGAATGGGAGATGGTGAACACATGTTTCGTACCTGGTTATTAATGGAGAAGAGCGACTATTTGAATCGTAATGCGGATACGGCCTTTCAGATTTAGCCGTGTTTCTCTTGTGTTTCTCTATTTCTCTTGTGTATTTAAGTGTAATGCACTTAGAAACATCAAGCCTCCTCCTGGTTGAGGCTTAGTACATCAAGCGTAAACAATATACTGGTATTATATCGTCCTCACATGACCCTGCTGCTAATCAAATTCTAGAAGTCGCTTCCTGTGAGGAAGGCAGAGATTTTATCTGCATCCTCTTTCAGGCTTTTCTACTCTTGTTTCCGGATATCAATATCTTCTTTAAAACCACATGAGGAATCTCCTCTGTCTCTCCTGTTTCAGGGCGGGCTTCCAGCGTGGCTCCTCGAGAAACCCAACATCTTACTCCGCTCGTCCGACACGGGTAAAACTAATTTCAAACACACTTTACACACCTTCTTCCTTATTCCCTGTTTGGAACAAGACTCAAGACTCACTTCTTCAGAGTTCACCTAGACTCTGCATAGCCACTCCCTCCCACCCCTCCTACACACCTTTTGTATGTTGTACTTCCTGGTACAAAAAAAAGTCCTAGTTATCTTTGTTGTATACAGGGAATGGGTTAACCTAGTGATTATTGTTGCTTGGTACTTGGTTCTATGAGCATCCTTACTGTACCGACAGAGATGTATGATTTCTTTCTTCTGACAATGTACTTATTGTAAGTCGCTTTGGATCGAAGCGTCTGCTAAATGCCCTAAATGTTTATGTTGATTTGTTTCCCTACTAGGCTGGTTTATTAATTCGTCATTATTTCCCCTACTGAGCTGAGCTGGTTTCCCTTCGCTGCAGATTACCTGCAAGCTGTCAGCAACTGGATGAACATCCTCCTGCCCAAAGTGAGGCCATGGCTCTACAGCAACAAGGGCAACATCATCAGCGTTCAGGTAGACATTAGACCCTCGTGTCCAGGCCATGCCTGTTGACTCGAACATTGAAGGTGACATATTATACCACCAGGTGTGAATGTGATTAGCCATTACAAGCCGTTTTGAAAATCGCCCTCTTCTGACCAATCACAAGTGGGTGTATCCACCTAGGTGTATGACGGATGGATGAGCAACGTTTGCTACAGTCCACTGGCTAGGCTGGTGGGCTGATCTATCCAGCACACATCTAGGTGGACGCGCCCTCTTGTGATGTCAGAAGAGGCCGATGTTCAGAACGGTCGATCGTAAGGGCCGATCACAATCACACCTGGTGCTGTAATATGGGACCCTTGAGGTTCTGCATGTCGACCCGTGACACGGCTGTTAGGAAGTCGGCCATGGCTCATTGGACCCCCTCCTGCCGCGTCGCAGGTGGAGAACGAGTACGGGAGCTACCACGCCTGCGACTACAACTACATGCGGACCCTGCACGCCATATTCCGCTACTTCCTGGGCGCGGACACGCTGCTCTTCACCACGGACGGAAACACAGACAAGGAGATGTCCTGCGGCTCTCTTCAGGGCCTGTACGCCACCATCGACTTCGGCACCGGTCGGTAACGCGCGCTAACGCTGGCGTCTGGGGCCTAACCGGGTTACAGGGACGGGGTCGTACCACCAGGTGTGGTGGCGATTAAGCCATTTCAAAACTGACCCTACAGTGACTTCAGCCAGATGTTTGATAGATTATCGAGGGATCAACCTACCAGGCTACCCAGGGGATTGTACCCACTGGTAGGCTGATCTAGCCATCAATCATCTGGGTGGACAGGGCTATTCTCTGTCTGATGCCAATGTCTTAAGCGTTTCAACGTTTGTTTTATTCAGATACCAACATAACGACAGCCTTCCAACGACAAAGGAGGTTTGAACCCCACGGCCCTCTGGTGAGTTGATTGAAATACACCGTCATCATGTATTGATGTGCAGTGTATATAAAGAGATTATGGATGCGATAGATTGTAACACGCGGCCGTCCTATAGGTCAACTCTGAGTTCTACACAGGGTGGCTGGACCACTGGGGGGAGGTCCATGCAGGGGTCGACAAATGGAAGGTCAGCAAAATGCTGCTGGAGATGCTGGCCTTGGGAGCCAGTGTCAACATGTAAGCCATCTTGATCTAAAAACATTTCAGTTAATAACATGAGGCTGTTTCAGTAATATGATCTACTTTTGGGGGTTAAAGGAGACATATTACAGCACCAGGCGTGAGTGTGATTAGCCGTTACAAGCCGTTTTGAAAATCGGCCTCTTCTGACATCGCAAGTGGGCGTGTCCACCTAGATGTGTGCTGGATGGATCAGTCTACCAGCCTACCCAGTGGACTGTAGCCAACGTTGATCATCTATCCATCATACATCTAGGTGGACACGCCCACTTGTGATGTCGGAAGAGGCAGAATTAAGATCAGCTTGTAACTGCTAATCACACTCCCACCTGGTGGTATAATATGTCACCTTTAATAACATGAGGGTGTTAAATCATAATGATTTACACTAGGGGGTAAAGAGAAAATATGTTTCGCTAACCTACTACAATCATTGGGGTTTAAAAAATACGGGCCTTTGGTTATATTCTACGTATTCCACCATTTTTATCACCTTTCGTAGGTACATGTTCGAAGGAGGCACTAACTTTGGCTACTGGAATGGTGAGCTCAAGCCGCTACGTAGCATTAGCCACACGTCAACAGTAGGATCGTTTGTATGAGCTCGTACTATAGGAACAGCTGTACATGTATTTAATCACATACTGTGATCAAATGTCTACATTTTGTCTGCACTTCCCCATGTATCTACCACTTTCCTATAGAAATCGTATGCAAGATTAATGTTAAGCCACCATTATGCAAGTGTGCGTGTATGAGTGTGTTTGCATGTGATGCGTTATTTTTTTGTTATCAAGAAAAAGATTCTTAATATGTTATTGTACTTAATGTCGTTAAGTCCCCCCTTGGAAACGAGTTGGGTTTGACTCAAGGGGTTATTCCTAATAAAGAAATGTAAACCGTATGGCGTGATGAATGAGCACTGACACTGTGGGGCTGTCGCTGTTCTAGGTGCCGACCACGACACGCGGTTCCGCTCGGTGGTGACCAGCTACGACTACGACGCCCCGCTGACCGAGGCCGGGGACCCCACGGAGAAGCTGCTGCTCATCAGGGACGTCATCAAGCAGGTACCGTCACCATGGTGATGGATGGAGCAGGAAGCGCTGGGGGCGGGGGGTTCCTCCACCTGGTTCACATGCCATTCTGTTCTGCGGATTGTTCTGGAAAGTGCAACAGTTAAACTCCAACAAGGAGAGGGGGTCAGGAAACCACAGAATAAAGTTGAGGACTTTCATTAAGAACCTTATCAAGGCTTTTGTATTCCTTTGTTAAAGATCTAAATAGAAGTCTGAAAACTGGATTCCTGATCTCCTTCCTTGTTAGAGCTTTAAGCGTTGTACTTTGAAACTCTGACCTCGAAAAATTGTATCAACGTGATAGGATTAGTTTTAGGGGGAGGGAGTTTCAGATCATGAAGATGAAGGGGCGCTGCAGTCTACAGAAATTTGAAACAATGGCGGTGCCCAAAGAATGCGTCGCAATTGACAGATTCTATATGGAATACAGCGAACAACAATTTCGCACAGAAGTCTTTTGATTGGTTGGAGGGTCTGTGTCTGACTTCCTGTCTACTGGTTTTCGTATTTATGTTCAGTTCAGAGATGTTCCAGCTGGACCCATGCCACCAGCCACCCCCAAGTTTGCCTATGGCTTCGTCACCCTGGGAAAGGTAAGCAATTACTGTAGACGTACCTGCTGGTCACATTTAAAGCTTCAGATCGATTCCCAAGTCAACAAATTCACTGACCACAGCTCTCTCATTCGTTAAAATGGTCTTGTATGTTTTGGATACACAAACTTGATTGAAATTTGACGTCATTGTTGAAAATTGATCAACAATGACGTATGGTTCTTCTTTTACAGGTTGGAAACATCTCCGGTCGCCTGGACCTGTTCTCACCCCAAGGGCACATTAAATCTCAGTACCTAATGACCTTTGAGGAGATGAAGCAGGTAATATGGAGGACATCTGACAACCTCCATAGGCTCCCACCGTCCAGTGTTCCAGTGACTCCCCTTAGGAAAATGAAAAAATAGGGAACTTCTAGACCATCAGGCCTGTAACATACATGTTCTCCATTGTGTGTGCAGTACTATGGATATATGCTGTATCGGACCAAACTGCCCAGGGAGCTCTGGGAGCCCACTCCACTCATATCTCCTCTGAATGGAGTTCACGACCGCGCCTACGTCACCATCAATGGGGTAGGAGCTCACAATAACTCCTTTGTTGTCCGTCCATACAGGAGGGATGCGTTGGGGAAAGAACATGTAAATAAAAAATTGAATATTTAGGTTTTTTGAATCTACTCTGCCGGGGATTTAGATGATCAGACGCCAGATTTGTTGGGGAAATATTGAGGTCCGGACGCGAGTTTCTATGGTTTGTAATTTTCTGAGCAGGTGTTCCAGGGCATGCTGGAGAGAGACACTACCCTGGTGCTGAAGGTCTCCGGCAAGCAGGGAGACACTATGGATCTCCTAGTGGAGAACATGGGCAGAGTGAACTTTGGCAGCAAAATCAATGACCACAAGGCAAGGAACTGACCAAGTCCAGAGAAATCGCCCTATTTCGCACAAACGCATGTAAACCTATGATATATTGGTGGGCTTCACCTCTAGTACATCGTTCAAGCTCTGCACAGTAAATAAGTAACCAGCTCCGTGCTTCACTACAGGGCATCTTGGGCGACCTGTTACTTGGCAGTGACGTGCTGACCAACTGGGAGATCTATACTTTGGACCTGGACGGAGCCATCGCTGGTGGATGGCCACACTTGGAGGCCCAACGGTTCCCCCCGGCCGGCGGGAAAGGCCCCCCGGCTGGGCCCGTGTTCTACATGGGAACCCTGCAGCCTAACGGGGTGGCAAGGGACACCTTCCTCAAGCTCAACGATTGGTCGAAGGTAAGGAGACGTGTGAAAGGGATTTGACGTCTACAGCGTCCAACGTGCCGCAGAAGTCATTCGGGCGTTTTACTGTAAGGGTTCTGAGGGAAAACCATTCAGAGCTTTGTGATGAAGCAACACTGAATCAACACGTGGTTGTGTGTTCAAGGGTCAGGTGTGGATCAATGGCGTGAATCTGGGCCGGTACTGGCCCACCAGGGGGCCCCAACAGACTCTGTATGTCCCAGGGCCGCTACTCAGCGCCAGCCAGCCCAACAACATCACCGTTCTGGAGCTGGAGGGGGCGCCGGAGCACCCCAGGGTCCTGTTCATGGACCGGCCGCACCTCAACAGGACCGTCGGCAGGTCTTGAGGCACTGTGGGCGTCCCATCACGGCACCCACGACGTCATGACCTGGGTGCCACCGTTTCAATTCATGGTCACGCGGAAAAGAGGACGCACCGGGAACGATCGATAGTTCTCTGAATGTCTGACGTAGGATAAGAAGGATTGATCGAACACATTGATGGTCACTTTAGTGTATTCAAATCATTACCCATCAGTGTTTCAAGTATTTGATACAGCTCAAATCAGTGTAAAGATACTTGCACTCTCCAAGCTAATCATCAAGCAAAGTATTTTAACAGAATAGTATTTTTGAAATATATTTTTTATTGCTTGCTCTTTGCATTTCATACAGCACAGTAAAATAAATTATTTTTTGCTTTATGTTACCATGCCCTTCATTATGAGTGATTCAGACAATGTTGGGTGAATGGTAATCGACGTCACAAACACCCTCTCCTGTCACCGCGGCAGTGAGGTAGATGGGATCTACGGCGTCTAGCTCTACGTAGTGTTTTTGGCCGGGGCGGGTGTCGTGCCGGCCTTGCGATGGGCCTGGACACAGCGAGGGGTGCAGAAAGTGAAGTCCAGGTACTGGAACGGGACCTTTCCCAGCAGACTCTCTCCGCACTGCCAACACCTCCTGGTAACAATCAGTCGAGAAACAAAGATTACAAAACACATGTCGGATTAAACGATAAAACGTTTATATTACAGGCATTGTAATGCTCAAGTCAGACTATCCTCTGATCCCTTTCATTTCCTCCACGCATCCCAGGCATAGAGGGGTGCGTTTGCATCGCCAGAGATCAAGTTTCACATAACACAGACATCGAACCCCACAGGGCCTCAAAACGCATGTTCCAGTGAAAGTGGTATCATCGGTTGCACTGTGAACAGACCCCCGGGACACTCACTTAATATTGGAAAGGTTGGCGCCGGTCGCCGCTGCTTGCACCGCGAACCTCTTCTCTGCTGCCAAGGCCCTCTGATGAAGGAAACGACAGATCGATACCTCATCACAACACCCTACTGCCTAAAGGTGACTTATATCACCGGGTGTGAGTGTGATGAGCCGTTACAAGCCGTTTTGAAAATCTGCATCTTATGACATCACAAGTGGGCGTGTCCACCTAGATGTATGATGGATAGATGAGCAACGTTTGCGGTAGTCCACAGGCTAGGCTCGTAGACTGATCTATCCAGCACACAACTAGGTGGGCACGCCCACTTGTGATGTCATAAGGGGTCGATTTTCAAAACGGCTTGTAACGGCTCATCACACTCACACCTGATGGCGTGTAATGGGACTTTTAAAGGATCCATCCGACCACGCCAACTCACCTTCTCCCGATCGGTGAGGGACGCAAACCTCTTCTTCTCCTCCACCTCCTGCTCCAGCTTCTTCTTCTCTTCCTTCTGCTCCTTTTCGCGTTGCTTCTTCGCTGCCTTTTGGGCCTTTTTCTTCTCCGTCTGTTTTAGTTCAATCTCTTCCGTGAGTGGACCGGGAACCTGACGGGGAGGAAAACAAAAACGTATTCGTACGACGTGGGAACCCGCCAGCTCTGTGGGCCCTGTCGCACACGCGTAGGGGCATCTCACCTGGGCTTTGCTGTAGTCATACTTGTCGGGATTGTCCGCCATGTATTTACGAAAGACGTTCCTCGTGTCCTTCTCAGGGGCCACCAGATAGGGCGTCTGCCCTTTGTTATCTCTGATGGAGGGAAATTAGAAAATTCTAATTTAAAATAAAGAAGTCATTTTTCAGAAAAAACGTTTTTTCAGTTGGCCCGCGAGATTCAAATTTTTTTTACCATAAAATGGCAAATGGCAAAAAAATTCTAAATAAAATCATTTTTAAAAAAAAGTTCTCGTCCCAGGACCAAAACATTACTGGACAACAGCCCACAACGACACCTAAGCAGGGCTTCAGGGCTACCTGCAGGCTGGGTTTGCCCCAGCGTCCATCAGCGCCTGCACCACCGCCCTCTGCCCGGCGGCGGAGGAGACGTGGAGCAGCGTGAACCCCGACGAGTCCAGCGGTTTGTTGACCAGAGCCAGCGCCGACGGAGGCTCCGAGGTCCCCCCTTCCACCTCCACCCCGGGCTGACCGGGAGGGTGGAGGAGCCTGAGGAGCCCGTCCACGTCCCCCGTCTTACAGGCCGTGAAGAGGCCGTCTCTCAGGCCGTACTCCCAGGACTCGGCCACGCTGTCTGGGGGTTCTGAGGACACCGGGCTCGGGTCAGTGCTTTGACTTCAAATGGGCATTCACCTTTCACTGCCACCGTCGCTGTACGGACTCCCGATGGGGTTCCCTGCCCTCCTCCATACACCTTTCGCTCTCCGCATTCATGATCACAAATTGTTTTGAACCAAAGCGATGGGGACAGTGAAAAATGGCAGGTTTACCATGGCATGTTGGGCTATACGTCTTACTTCTATACAAGGGTTAGTGTGGCGAGCTTTTTCATGTCGTGCTACATGTCTTACTACTGTACAAGGACTCATTTAGAAGAATGGGAGAATACATTTAATTTCACCTTCCACTTGTTTCTTTTTGCTCTTTGCTTTCCTCTTCGCTTTATTCTTCGTTGGCATTTCTTCTGAGGTGTTCCCCGGAGGTGCAGTCTGCAACACCACCTCGTCCTCTTCCTCCTCCTCCTCTTCATCCATCAGCTTTTCACCGGCTTCCACTATGTTCAGTTCTGTCATGAACAATGTTTAGAATTATATCATCTGAATAGTAATCGTCTTGAATAAAACCAAGGTTTCAAACAATAAATTAATTGGACTTACCTTCGTCGTCCATTTTGTTCGCCTCCTTTTTCCTCCTCTTCTTCCTGTGTCTGGAGGGATGGACTTCGTACTCTCGCAGATGGAGAGTTCCCAGCTCCACCTCCACCGTCTCCAGAATGGACTCACCCAACTCTTCATCATCTGAACTCTCAGGTTCTTCTTCTGTTGATGTTACAAATATTAAAATCAAAAGAAACAGTCTAATATTTCTAATATTTTTTAATATTTTGTCAATATGCTTGTTGAACAACAGCATATGGGCCTGAATGCAACCATACGCTCAGCAAAACGAAATATTATCATGAGTGAGCCTTTATAGTACTGACACCACACCTTTCTCTTCACTGGAATTCGATTTTTCAGTTGATTTCTTTTTCCAATGTTTCTTTGAAGGACTGAAGATCAGAGAGAGGTCTGTGTCCTTCTCTGTGTGAGACATTTCCCCAGAACATTAATGAAGCGACAGGATGCCAAGGAAAACATACGATTGTGATTGTTTTTTTTAAGCTCATTACCGACTCTTACCAAAGATCTGAACGGTGGAGAGCAGGTGGTGGACTCTCTGCACCTCTCGGAAGGTGGCTCTCCGTGTGGCAAAGGGCATGGTGCGAATCCTGGGGTCCTTTTTGTCCAGGGGGGCGTCCTTTCCGCAGAAGATGGTCTTGTTGTAGCTGGGAGCCCGGAGGAAGATAGCAGAGGCCTCCTGAAGAAGCTCAGCCCAACTCTCCAGAAGCTCCTGGATGTCCTGTAGAAGAACACAAAAACTGTATGGTACAGAGGGAACTTGTGGGTGCACTTTATGGGTGCATTTCTTTTCACCATTTAGCAGACGCTTATTTGAGATGCATGTCTTGCAGGTGCAGGTAGGGTTAGGCTTCTAGCTCAAGGATGCCTACAGGAAGGTTGCAGAGTTGTGGTTCGAACCCCGTACATTTCAACTGGGAGTCCAACATCAAAGCTGCAAGACTATACTGCCCCATTAAAAGCTGCTGAAATGTACAGGTGTTGCTCCAGGTATCTACAGGTGTTGCTCCGGCTGTGTACAGGTGTTTGTCCAGGTATCTACAGGTGTGGGTCCAGACATGTACAGGTGTTGGTCTAGCTATGTACAGGTTTTGTTACATAACAAGGTATGTAGCCTTACAGGAGGTAAGCCTTACCTTGAGTAACGCCGCCTCGTTGTAGCGTCTCAACGCAGCGCCGGCAGACTTTGGCGCGTTGCCCCGGGCGTCACGGACCCCTTGAGCAGTTCCTCGTTTGGCTCGCACTGTGTACCTGTGGAACGTCTTGTGCTGGATGACCTCTTTCCTGGGAGAATGCAAACACAAAGTTCTTTAGCACCTTTTCGTCATTCACATATGAGTGAATTCAGATTAAATGTCAAGAAAAAGATGGTAGGGGATTCTCTTGCTGAATGGATGCCTGTAGGTAGACTCCAGAGATTACTGGATCCAAACCAAGTCAAGCAACTGCCCTCAAAATATGATAAAGTAAGCTTATTCTAAATGCATCTGTTCACGGCTTTACAGCATTTTCTTTTTATTCTCGACTCTTGATTTTCTTGGGTTCCATTGTGTTAGGTTTGAAGCACTGAAGATGGGAAATATTTAAAAAGCTGACACCTACCCTCTGTAGACGGCTCCAGCGAAGTGACCTCCACCGGTCATGAGAACGACCCAAACGGTCTGCTCAGTGACGGCCTTCAGGCAATCCACCAAGTCCACTTCACCCTCGTCGGACTACACATCAAAGAACAAACTTCAAATCAGCAAAACAAATACGGATCACATCTGTTCTTGATGCACCATGGATCACGTGTCTTGGCCCTCACCTTGCCCTTGAGGATGCAGCGTTGAACGACTAGATACTGCCCCTCTGAGTTCTGGAAGGCCACCTGGGTCGATTTACGGCCGGATTGAGTCCACGAATCCTCGTCGTCGTCAGCCCCGGTGACGTCCCTCCTTGGCCAGTCGCCGTCCTCATCCTCATCCTCCGAGTCAGAGTCGGAGCCAGAGATACTGGACATGTCGCCTGAGAAAGAACGGGGGCTCATAAATCCGACATGTTTACACTCCATTCCAACATGACCCCTTTCAGCCTTATCATGGGGGCGACAGTAGCTCCGGAGGTAGAGTGGGTGGGTGGGAACGTTGCTAGTTCGATGGTGGCTCCTCCTAGCTGAGTGTCGTGGTGTCTCTGAGCGAGACGCCTCACCCTGACTGCTCCCGGCGAGCTGGCTGTCGCCCTGCGTGGTTGACAACGCCGTCGGTGTGTGAATGTGTGCATGAATGGGTGAATGTCAGGCAGTATTGTAAAACGCTTTGAGTGGCCACTGGTTAGAAAAGCGCTGTATAATTGCAGTCCCTTTACTATTATCAATGCTTAAATATGGGACATTTTTCCTCTCACCAGCCCCTGTCTTCTTCTCAAACTCCTCCACCGTGACGGGAGCCAGTCCGGTCACCCTCTGCTTTAGGTTGAAGCGATGCCAGTCCAGCTTGTAGTGCTCCATCTACACACCAACGCCACAATTGTTACTTCATCAACTTCCATTTAGGAAACACATGCGCTCATTAGCACAAGGGAGACTAGGTTGTGATAATTGGGACCTGTATTCACCTGTTCCTCGCGGTTATTGAGCGGCAGGCGACAGGTTGTGCAGACCACCTTATCTGGCCCGTCACTCATGAGAGGGGTCTCTCGTTCCCCCTTCTCGGAGAGCACCGCTGAGGAGGGCAATACAGACACTTTTAGGTTCTGGTCAGTCTTCTTAATGCAGATTAGTAAGACGTCCCTACTGCTGTAGGCTTACGCACCATTTGAAGTGGGCTCGACCGCAGCCGCCTGGTCCTGAAAGGTTCTCACCTCCCTGAGTCCATCCTCAGGGTTGTGTTGAAGACAGCCGTCAAACAGGGAGAAGAACTGTTTGGAGGTGGCCATTGTCCGAGCAGTTTAGTTCATTTGGTTTGCTAGCAGCCGCCAGACACCAACATGGGATCTGAAAACTAAGGGTGTGAGATAAGTGTTATTAAACGTATTCTGGCTGGTACAATGACACGTGTTACAAATACTAGACCAGTTAACGTATGATTACCATCGTCTGAAAGCACATAATCATGCTGCCATGTCGGCCATTTAGTCGTCAAACAGTTCATTGTGACTTACATTATGGTAAAACTGTCAGTGGTAATAAACAACTATTACTTACCCTCGTAATTCAGCTAAGAAACTTGCTCTGACATCAACACAGACATGATTTCCGCTTCTACGGAAGCCTGCGCTGGTTCAGTTCGGCGTTTCAAAATGCGCATCGTGAAATTAACAAATATGCCTTGACACGATAACGAGCATTAAAATGTTTATTCGTGTTAATAATATGGTACAATGTAAAAAACTATCTGAAGTTGGTCACTAGCGCGCTCGCTTTTTATGCCTTCGTTTAGTGGTCGGTGCTTCGGGTTTAGTTGCAGCTGCAGAGAAAAATAAGGGGATGCATAACAAAGTTGCATAAAAGTTCATCAATTAAATAAATTCTTATTAATTATGTCCTACATGAGGCAGACTAGACCGCGATAACAATTGGATGCACTTGATTCCTACCGGCAAGGGAACGAGATCGTACATCCTCTAGCGACCGCTTCACCTCCAGAACCTGAGCACGGAGGACCGCCACCTTCTCCGAGACGCAGTCTTCCAAGTCCTGTAGATAGTCGATTGGACCGACAGTCCGACCAGCACCACGCTTTCTAAAGAAGGAACAAGTTTGTCAATGAAACAAACAAGATCCCAATAACTGTACCTCGACTCCCTTCACCACGTCGTACCCGTCGGTGCGACACGACAATTCTGCGATGTGACTCGCCAACTCTTCAAACTCGAGGAGTGCGTCCCCTGTTGCGCCCCACTCCACCACCATGGCAACCCGCCGCTCCATGGCCTGGTTGCTGCGAGGACACAAGTAGAAAAGTTTGGCACTAAAACGACGAATGAACCCAAATCATTGATTGAAAAAGCAGAACATAACAAACGACGGATTGCACGCTTCACCATTCCGCGGTGGCGTTCTCCACACGAATCCTCTCCACTTTGACCGCGTAGCCTTGGCGAGCCTTCTGAGCATTCGCTTGCTCTTGTGCCTGCAAATGTGCCGATTATTGTTCCATATTTAACCGTGTACAAATTTGACGCATGTCACGATGTGTTGCATTGGGTTACCTCAAACATGCCTTTATGTAGGTTTATTTCGATATTTTGTCCCTCGGCACAAAACCCCTCGGCGCTGCTGCATGTTCGCACGGGGTTTGGTTGCGCTTAAATCACATTAACCACGCGATCGAACTAAACAAGTGGTTTTATATAAGTCCAAAACGTTTTTTTTCTTCAAAATACACCGCTTACTTTTTTCCTACAGAGCCCGGATAGCTCAGTCGGTAGAGCATCAGACTTTTAATCTGAGGGTCCAGGGTTCAAGTCCCTGTTCGGGCGGTAGAATTTTTATCAAGGTATAAATGTTACACTACATCAAATAATTTCCTTCTATACCAATTTAATCTATTTCCTGCTGCACCAGTTCCTACCATACCGGTTTTAATAAATTACCTGCTGTGCCAGTTCATACCATACCTGACCTTACGTATGTCTGACAGAGAGTACTGCCAGAAGGAAAATAATACCAACAACCGAGGGCGTAGGAACTGGGGGACGGAGGGGACGTGTCCCCTCCAAGATTGCAGACAGGCGAATTTGTGCCACCTAAAAATTATACCGGGGGGAGAAAAATATTTTATTTTACTTGCAATTAAATAATTGATTTGATATTTATCAGTTCATTACTGCCATTCAAAATGTGTTTTCCTTTACATTTACAAATGTATCTTTTTAGTAGAATAAAATATATTTGTGAATTTTTTCAGTGTAATTAATTTATGACATATTTATGTTCAAACCATTAACAGATCTGTCAGGTTTCCGATATGTGTCCCCCCCAATGTTAAACTCATTCCTACGCCCCTGCCAACAACAATACACGTCCTGAATCATTCCATGCTCATGAACACTCAAACATTAATTTCACAGCTTCTCACTGAACGGCGGACTGTTATTACAGGCATTGAGGCATCCCATTATCTGTCTGTTGCTGTTGTTGTTTGTGAAAGAACGTAACTAATAAGGGGATTAAGTTCCCCCCATAAGCGAATCAGAGAAACGCTGTCATTTCACCAAGGTAATCATAGGTATTTTCCCAAGCTGGAACGCTGCGCAACGCATATAAAGCTAAGCGCTGGTGGCAGGTAATGGTAGCACTGTGCCCTCCTGACTCACAGCGATGGCTCACATTATCCAGCTGTACGTGGTGCTTTCCCTGCTGCTGCCGGCGACACAAACGCAGGTAAATATGCCTTGGGGCCGGGACCAGCCGCTTCAATGTGTCCCGTAGCATTAAGACAAGCTTTTTCCTGTGTTTGAGGAACCGGGGACCACTGTTTCGATGCATTCAGTAGCATTATGACAAGGCTTTCCTGTGTGTGTCTTCTCTGTAGTATTTCGTGTACAACCCAAAATGGAGTCCGAGAGCCTTCACAGGTGGGTGGCGGTTTCATGACCGGTCATAGTGTCGTTTCAATTCTGATTCTACACCGTGGATCACAGGGACTGACTTTAAGTCTCGTTCCCCAGACGAGCGCAAAGCTGTCGTGCAAAGCGACCTGGCACCGATGGACGAGATCATCAAAGCCAACGAGGTTCAAGGCGAGTGCTGATCGGACCATTGACGCGTGTTTAAAAAACCCTCTCTTTCTCCTCTATTTAACATCCGGGGGTATCCTCCGCGCTCTCTCTCTCTCTCCTCAGCGTCCCGCATAATCGACAGCAGCACCAGCCTCCGCGAGGGTGACATCGCCGTGTCCACCGGACGCAGGACCAAGACCTGCTTCGCCAAGAGCTGCCAGTGGGCCAAGTCTGTGGACGGACACGTGTACATCGCCTACCGCATCGCACCGCAGTACAGTGAGTCTGACACTTCGACTCTGAGTGTGTGTGTCTGTGTGTCTGTGTGTCTGTGTGTGGCGCTCTACTCTTTCAAACGCAATGAGGCTCCTTACAGCCTGACCCACTTTCAACGTTCAAATACCCACTTTTGGGATTGTGATGCCGAACTGTGCGTTGTTATTTGAAGGCATTGTGCTCGAAACGTGTGCTTGTGTGTGTGTGTGTGTGTGTGTGTGTCTGTGCGTGTGCGTGTGTGTCTGAGCAGCCGAAGCAGAGACAAAGGTGATCAAGAAGGGGATGGAGAACATAGAGAAGGGCACCTGTGTGCGATTCGTTCCGCGGACACACCAGAGAGACTACCTGGACATACAGTCCAAATCAGGGTGAGAGTCATCAAACGCTCATTCACAAAAATCCTCTTTTCAGAAACCAGTCAACCCGGTCCCGAATGCAACTCTGTTGCTAACGAATACAAACATGGCATCGTACAGTCGTCCTTAATGAGACAGCACACATTAATTTAAAAGAGCAGTTGCATTTAGGACGTCATCTCTCTTCCCGAAGACAGCAATACCAGAAACGACCCTTTCATAAACACACAGCCTTGTGAGGCCCTCGGAGACTGTAACTTTGATTAAAGGGCTACACTAATGAAATGGGCTTTGGCTTGACTTGTAGCCACCGAGTCTCTGTCCTTACTGTGTGGTCGGCGTGCGTCAGGTGCTGGTCCTACCTGGGAGTCCGGGGAGGTCGGCAGACCCTGTCGCTGCAGAGCCCTCACTGCATGCGGACCGGAGTGACCTCCCACGAGCTCATGCACTCCATGGGCTTCGTGCATGAGCAGTCCCGCGTGGACAGAGACAAATACGTCACCATCATGTGGCCCAACATCTACAGAGGTAAAGGAACAAGAGCTCGGAGGGGGAACGGTGTTGTGAATATACAGCCCGTTAAGCCCTTTGAGATTGTACCTGTGATTAAGGGCTATACAAATAAAATGGAATTGAATGGTGGTGTGTGCGTGTGTGTGTGTGTGTGTGTGTGTGTGTGTGTGTGTGTGTGTGTGTGTGTGTGTGTGTGTGTGTGATTGTTAAGTGGCAGGTGACAAGCGATACAATTTATTTGGACAATAACACATGCTTTACATTTTGTTCGCAGACCGTTTGAGGAACTTTGAAAAATTCAAGACAGACAACATGGATCTGCCCTATGATTATGGCTCCATCATGCACTTTGGAAGGCAAGTAAGATTGATGAACATCGTTTTGCAGTAACCTTTTGGGTTGGCAAACATGTTTTTTTCAGACAGAAACTACATATAATTGTATATACACACATAGTTGTTATGGGGTTTGATGTATATATCTCTGGTATTTACTGTATATTCACATGCTTTATTGTAGGTACGCTTATTCTGAAGTCGGTCAGCCGACAATTATCCCCAAAGACCCCAACGTTCGCCTGGGGATGGGCTCGGCCCCAAGCCACATCGACAAGATGAAAATCAACCGCCTTTACAAGTGTGGTCGGTATCAAACGCAACTAAAATAAAAAAAACATTCATATGCAGGAATTATTTAACTGAGTCTAAAGTAAAACAGCTCCTAGCAATAGCATATTTTATTTGAAGAAACTGGGAGCTGGCCCGCAAAACGCTAACCTGTTAAAAAGCGATGCAATTAGTAGACTGACTGCTCACAATTGAGGGTTTGGCTGTCCCATTAAGTTGATCGAACTACCAGACAGGCTTCGAGTTTTGTTACCTTTTTTTAGAGACATCTTTCAAACTTTTGGTTCTGGGTGCAAAACCGCTCGTTTGGTCAACAGGAACTTGAACCCTTTATCGTCATTGGAGCATGAAGAGCCTTAATCGTGCAGTCTCTGGCGCCGTCTAGTGGGCAAAATGTACACAATTACAGCCGATTCAGAAAGTGGACTTTTTACATCTTTATTCTTCTGGACCGAGCTAGACGTACAGTACGAATGTCGAATAGTTTCCTGCTAATTGGTTAACGATGCAATTGTATGGTTGTAACAATGCTCTTTTTGTTTCTTCTCTTTTAGTTGATTTGGATGATTGACCACCAGAATGCGATTGAGCCTGGAAAAAAATGCCTATAAGAAAGTTAAATCATGCGACATTTTCAATAAATATGAATTCAAATAATTCCGATTTTCCTCATTCCTTCATCCATAAAACGGTGTTGTTGGAGTCCTTTGAAAAAATGGTTTCAGCAGCTGCAGGCAGTTTCGTTTGCATAAGCATAAATCACTACATCATACGTTCGGCAGTTTTTCTTTTAAAATTGAGGCTTCATTTTCTGGTATACAGAGAAGAAATAGTAACTGAGAAAATGTTACTGAGTAAGTTATTCAGTAACTTGGTCAGGGAAAAATAAACTGAATCAATTGTCACAATATGTCTAATATATAATAACTATGTAAAACTACAGGCCCTATTACATGTTAGAAGTTGAGACTTTTTATGAATGTTGAAATGGTAAGATTTCACAAGATAGTGTACAGGACAGACAAGTGTTTCTAAACATTCTCAACAAAAGATTAAATTAAGTTTATAATCATGTTGCAATATAAAATATCATTCAATTACATTTATTTGACTGTCCCAATGCAATGGAAACTGTCCACAGTCATCAGCCGTGAAATTGCCCCCTTTGATTGAAATAAACATGATAATGTGGGAATGCTAGGGTTTTCACTGAGTATATATGGCAAAATGATTGTTATCATGGCTGATAGTGAAACCAAATGACAGGTTGGCTGCTAAGTCAGCCCCAAATTGGTGGGTCTCTCACCCCAGCCATTATTCACTCAATGGCAACTTGCTACGCTACGGCTAATCCAAGCACAACCCTTGTGTACACGTTTTCCTCTTCTGAAAGTGCTGAAGGGACAAATCCAGGGGTCAGCACCTGGTGTGGATTGCAGTGGACTTATGTTGATTACAGACAGGTCAAGTAAGGGGTCCTAATCGTGATTTACCTCGAGACATGGAACCAATCAGTACTGAGGATGGGAGACGAGGCGGGCTATATAGTCGGCTGGGAAGGGATGCAGAGTTTATTCAGCTCCAGTGTGCAGAAGTGCGAGGCAGGACGCAGCCGGGTAGACAGTGTGAACCCACAATGTTCTCCGCAATGATCCTGTTGGCCGTATGGGTTGGAACCGTGACCCTTTCTGAAGCCCTGCCTATTAAGGTCAGCTGAGAGACGGTTTCCTTGTACACACTTTTTTTCTGTTTTATTAGGTTGTGTGATTGCTTGAATCTGAAGCTGAAACATATGACCGCTGACCTTTTGATTACAGAACGCCACTGCAGTCCATGAGGCGAAAGTGAGACTGAAAAGAAAATATACAGGTGGGTACCTCAGGGGT
Organism: Pollachius pollachius; assembly: GCF_949987615.1. NCBI lineage: Eukaryota > Metazoa > Chordata > Actinopteri > Gadiformes > Gadidae > Pollachius > Pollachius pollachius. Next base: position 48,325,051 of record NC_136936.1, read on the forward strand.
GGGTACCACACACACGCGCACACACACACACACACACACACACACACACACACACGCACGCACGCACGCACGCACACACACACACACACACACACACACGCACACACACACACACACACACACACACACACACACACACACACACACAGTGTAATGAATATAATGACACTATTGAAGTGTGTGTATTTTCAATGATCAATTGCAAATGCATTTTTCACTCAACATTACCTTCCTCACTTTTCATGGGATAGGGGAATATTCGGAAATGGACTACATGAATGCAATGGACAAGATACTGCAAGCCAATAACAGTAAGTACTTTTGATGCTATTTGTGATATTCAGTTCTCTTGCAAGTCACATTGTGACCCAACTCGTTAGGGCACAATCTGACTTGTCTGCAGCTTGCAGACTCTCTTGAGCCCACGTGTTACTAGCAGTGAGAGACACACACACTAGCAGTAACTAGGTGTACTAGCAGTGACTACGTGAGCTGTACCCCTCTCCAGGACACTTGTGTACAGCTTGCAGACTCTCATGAGCCAACTTGTTAGATGAAGAAGTCCAAAAGCAGCAGCACATCACATTTATTCCAACAACTTAAACTGTGGCACGCAGCAGAGTGGAAGATGTGTGTTATTTATTTTTTTCTTTTGTTAATCATTGTTATTCTTCGAGTAAAATCAAAACTTAAAAAATATATTTTCTTTTCACTTACAGAAAAAAATAGATTAAAATCGACAATCGGGTTTGGTTTGAAAAAATCGGAGATTTTACTTTTAGGCCAAATCGCCCAGCCCTACTCGCTAGGGGACATGTTTTACAGCTTGCCTACTGTTACGAGTCGCTGTCCTGGATGGCCTAGCAGTGAATAGATGATGTGTACCACTCCCCAGGGCTGCGGCCTCCCAGAGGAATGAGTTTTAGGGAGGGGGACATCGCCAACCCATACATGAGGAGCGCCATCACCTGTCCCGGCAACGCCTGCCTGTGGCCCAAATCCGTCGACGGATTTGTTTATGTTCCATACATTGTCTCTCCCCTCTACGGTATGTATGTTAGGACTGGATTAACCAGGGACACACTGGGTATTACCTAGGTCTATTTTTATAGTCATCGCTTTTTAAAAAAAACAAATAAGGCCAAGAATGGACTACAACCATGGTATTTGAAAAGACAAACAACATCTTTTATACAAATTGTTAGTGCTTGACACTTGGTCCTGTGAAGATCCTTACTGTACCGACAGCGCTATATTGTTTCTCTTTCTTCGGACAAATGTACTTATTGTAAGTCGCTTTGGATAAAAGCGTCCGTTGCATGACCCTGAATGTAAATGTACATGTAAATGTACATGTATGTCACAGTGATTTCAATTTGAGGATACTTTGATGCAGATGAAGTTTAACATGATGATTCGTAACTTTGTATTTGTTTCCCCTTGTAGACAATATGGACAGAATCACCATAGAAACCGGCATGCAGGACATCTCCTTAGACACGTGTGTCAAGTTTGTTCCGCGGACGCATGAGGGAAGCTTCCTTGATATTCAGCCTCGATATGGGTAAGTATCTATGACCATATAATATCTGTTTACTGTCATATGCAGGTTTGGGCATATGCGCCTTAAAGGGGACATATTATACCACCAGGTGTGATGAGCCGTTACAAGTCGTTTTGAAAATATGCTCCTTATGACATCACAAGTGGGCGTGTCCACCTAGATGTGTGACTATCCAGCACAGATCTAGGTAGACACGCCCACCTGTGAGGTCAGAAGCTGCACATTTTCAAAAACGGCTCGTGAAGGCCCATCCCGCTCACACCTGGTGGCGTGTCGTGGGACCTTTAAAAGAGGGCTTTATCCGCCGCCCTGTGGGGTGAACTTCCTGCACCGTCTCGTCCTCTCCTCCGTCAGGTGCTGGTCCTACCTGGGCCAGACCGGAGGCAGCCAGGTGCTCTCTCTGCAGTCCCCCGGGTGCATGTGGTCCGGGGTGGCGTCCCATGAGCTCATGCACGCGCTCGGGTTTGTGCACGAGCAGTCGCGCTCGGACCGGGACCGCTACGTCACCATCATGTGGAAGAACATCCAGCCAGGTCCCGTGCTCCGCTTTGGCCTCATCATAGCGGCCGCATGTTGCTAGGCAATCAAATCCACACCTTTGGTTTATTGGTAAATTACTGTGTGTGTTTGTGTGTCTGTTGGTGTGTTTGTGTGTGTGTGGTTTGTGTGTCTGTCTGTGTGCCTTTGCGGATGTCTGTGTGTGTGTATATGTGCGCCTACATGTGAGTGTGTGTGTGTGTGTACCTGTGTGGATGTGTGGGTTTGTGTGTGTGTCTGTGTGTGGGTGGGTGTGCCTGTGTGTGTGTGTGTGTGCCTGCGTGCGTGTGCCTGTTTGTGTTTGCCTGTGTGCGTGTCTGTCTTCACAGACCGCATTCATAACTTCCAGAAACAAGCAACGAACAACCTGAACACTGCATATGACTACAGCTCAGTCATGCATTATGGAAGGTGAGCCACTCCATTGGGCATAAGGGACACAGGTCCTCTGTTTATGGGTCTCTGGACAGTAATACATATTTGGTGTCTCTGTTTTTCAAACAGATATGCTTTCTCTGGAGATGGTGGTCCTACTATCATCCCTAAGCCGGATCCTTACATTCCCATTGGCCAGCGAGATGGACCAAGTCTACTGGATCTTCACAAGATTAACACACTATACAACTGCTAACCAGCCCTTATAATCTTTAATGTGACTAATGTGATAACTGCAACGTGCTTCATTCTCCACTGAGCAAATCATACTGGAATCTTCTGGTAGGGTCAAATCAAATGGTAGTCGTATCTAGTGCAGAAAAAGGAAAAATAATAAAATAACTACTTTCTTCTAGTTAAAAGTTTAAATAATCTTTATGAGGTATGTATGGCTGGCTCCCTTCTGAATAATAAAGTGAATCTCTCTCTATCTTTACCTTTGGGGCCTTGTACCTTGTGTGTTCAGTGTATCATTTTCCCCGTCTCTAGAACAAGTTGAATGTGTACTACTGAAGTTGCAATTCTGATAGGACTGTGGTTCACTGAAGGTTTCTGCTGTATCATGTCATTAAATCACAAATAACATGTTTATGATGAAAATGCTTCCTGTCCATAAAATGTAGCGTGCCGGTTTCGACCAGAATGTCCTGTGAGATACAGAGCTCAAACTGGCTCCAGAAGTACAGTGCGCTGTCTGAGTCGTTTGTTTCACAGACCAAACCGAACGAACAAGCTTTCAACAATCCCTGGAATTTAAGTGATGTCCCCTCCTTATTGCCCTCCATAGCCCAGTGAGGAGCCCCAGGTTGCTAGCGGAGAAGGCAGATGATGTTCCTCTGCCTTCTCCATCTGCCGACTCAGCAGGCTCTCTCTGCTCCACACCGTCTCAAGTGAGCAAGTAGCGGAGGAGAGGGAAGGAAATGTAGAGCGATAGATACACCAGGCGAAAAACTGCAAGAGCAGATGAAAGTATGAGTGATGAGTGACCAAACTCATCCTTTTACTTAATTTCCCAGAACAAAGTTCCAAAATAGGGTTAAAAAAGTCAAAAATATTAAGAAACTGCAGGTGTTCCTTTTAAGATATATCAAAATGGATATTTTGAGATTAATTAATTAATGTCAGACGGTATAAAGAATAAACCTTCCAAACAAATATAATAGGCTGTATATATTTGTACATATTTTATTATTGAAAATGTTAAATTGCATTGTTATGTTTTCTAGAAGATCTGTTCTATTTTTTATGGGTTAAGTTAGTAGTATTCCCATTATTATTATCACCATATAACCATTAGGCTAATCAAATAATAAACATATGGACAACATTTTGAGACACGGGTAAACTTGCTTAAACCTTGAAGGTCTTGAAGAATTTTTTTTTGTATCATTCACAACCAATTTCATTAGCATTATAGATTTATTTTGTAGTTACGAGATCAAATAATTGACTGTCTGAAAGCCATGTGTACAATCTAGAACGCCGAACAGAGACATATTTACTACGCATGCGTTTAGGCACCACAGATCACGCGAGAACTGAGCGTACGAAGGAGGGGCTGAACGAGACTTCGCTGCAGCCTCTCCAAGCTACAGTGCGTCTTTGAGATCGCACAGGCCTCAGGTTTTAAACCTGGTAATTCACGTTATTTGTATTTATCGCTGCCAGACATGAGCGATAACGAGAAAGACTATGGCGCGAGAAATATTAAGAGGGTACGTATTGACATTTCAAATGGCTGTTCACACGTATATTGCTTATTTAAGAATACATATTCTATATTTCAATACGTGTAGGCCTGCAGCGTTCTGGTGGCTAATTCGGCTAGTTGGCTAAAACATGCGACGTAGAAAGAAAGACCACCTTGTTTGTTAAACGTTTTCTGTATGTGTAGATTGTCGTATGAACCAAAAAACGGTAACGCCGTGATTGCCACGAAAGTTCGTGTTTGTACGTGACATGTCTACGTCTTTGACGCTAGTGTCAGTCGTAGTCTCGCGGCCTCGCGCACCGAGCACGTAGCGCTGCATGCCTTTGTGTCCGCGTGCTCTCCTGGCTGCAGCGTTGCAGGCCAGTGACGTGAAGGTGTAGCTTTAACACGCCCATATTATATCGATTGTATGTGTCACTTTTTTAAAAAATGACAATTTCGTCATAGATTAACAGCCATGACTTGTTTTTGTTTTTTAAAGTTGGTTCATTTCAGATTCCTTTGCGGAGAAAGTGGGCCATTTTAATTACCCGTTTAATGCTTGTTCATATGGTGGTGTGTTTATTTGTATTTGGATAAACGTAAACAAACGGCATAATAAATTGTGTACTTTGCGTCCCCAGCGGCCATGTTGGGTTATTTCTATATATGTCAGTGACCATCATGTTAAAGACTTTGAACAGGTGTCGCGGGCCCTTGAATGTAAATGATTTTCAAGTTTAAACGGAAGCCCTACAGTGTTTTATTATTTGGTCATAAATGTTTAAACGTTTTTAACATGTACTCGACATTTCTGCATTCTTGTACTCGATATTGAACATTCCATTGCATGTTTATGAGAAGTTTATATTAAGTTGAATGAGGCTGCAAGTATAATTGTAGTCATATTCTTCATCCTTTCTTTTTCATTAAGGTTAATGTTGGAAGAAGAGAAATACGGAAGAAGTCACATGTCAAGTTTATGTTGAATAATATGAAGCTCAGATGTGTGCCACTGAATTTGGGGATGCATGCTAAACATGAGGAGGGAAGAAGTATGGGAAGTGTGTGAGATGGGGGAAGTAAGAAGAAGTGAGAAATTTGAAGAAAGAAGAATTTTATGAAGTAATGAAGTTAATGAAGTAATCGGGGATGAGGTCACGGGGCTAAGTAACTTCTAGTCTGTTTGTACAATGCGTGCATGTTCATACAAAACACTTGGACACACAAGTTAACATTTAGCCACAACCATTCCGTTTTGAGTTCATTATGTTCGTAGGCTAATTATACACTCACATGCACATACTTAGCCATAACAAGCATTCCTAAATCCACACATCTAAATTCTCCTGATACACACACATTACTCACTGGAAAGATTAACTCGTAACAAAACTGCAGGCAAATTGGGTCATGTGGCAGCGCGGCCGCCCTGTAACTAGAGGCGTGTTCGGTGTGTGTGGTTTATTCAGGAGTCGCGCTCAGCGTCCGGGAGCGCGAGTCCGCACGGCTCGGGGAAGTCCGCCAGCCGCTCCCCGGCGCGCTCCCCGGCCAACTCCAAGGAGGGCTCGCGCCACACCCGGTCCAAGTCCCGCTCGCGCTCCAGGTCCAAGTCCGGGTGAGTCACGGCGGGGGGGGGGCCGCAGCCGTCTCCGCGTGGGTTCAGGTCGGGCGGCCGCCGAAGGGGTCGGCGGGATGGGTGGTGTCATCGCTGTCTCTATTTAGTCTGTGCTCCATGTGTGGTGGTGCTGGAAATTACGGTCGCGGCGGGATATGGCCCCGATATATTCCGAAGATTATGACCATAGATGGTATTTGTCTTCTCAAATACCGTGGTTGTATTCCAGTTCTTGGGTCTTAATTTCATTTGAAAAAATGTTTTACAAAAAAAAAAAAGCCATGACTATCAAAATAGACCTAGGTAATGCCCAGTGTGCCCCTGGCTAATCCAGTCCTAATAACGCTTGCAACGTGACGCCAGCACCTCTGGTATAGCCAATGTAATGGAGCCTCTCCCGAGACGAGCAGCTGTGCTACAAGTTCCTTGCAGACAACACGCAATGGCATTCCCCATCTAGTTCCTTGGTATTCGATTGGATCGTGCAGAAAGTTGCCGCCACAGCTGTGGGTCAGTTGCAGACTATTAATAAGGTGGCCCAGGACTTTATAAAATGTATTATTACCCCAGTTTGTGTAGCTGTGGTCGGATCACAAAACAAATGTGTAGAAGTTGACTGAACGCAGGAATGACTCTCCTTGTAGTGTAGCGAAGGTGGCGTTGTGTTTTCACGGTGCCTTCCTCGTTGTGGTTTCACAGTGTCCTTCCTCGTTGTGTTTTCACGGTGTCTTCCTCGTTGTGGTTTCACGGTGTCCTTCCTCTCCCCCGGTTGCGTCTCTGCAGGTCCCACTCCCACCGCGGCTCGCGGAGGCATTACAGTCGCTCACGTTCCCGCTCGCGCTCCAACCGGCGGCGTTCCCGCAGCCGCTCCTACAGCGGCGAGAGACGGCGCCGCAGCCACAGCCGGTCGCCCATGTCCAACCGCCGCAGGCACATTGGCAACCGGGTGAGCGGGGCACTTCCTGTAGAAACACATCTGTGTGACTTGGCGCCCGCCCACGCGGCTTAGCGCTGCGTGGCTAATGCAGTTAGTCGTACGAACTGGGGGGGGGGCGGGGGGGTAGCGAGAAAGCATGGGGACGGAGAACTGGCGCACGGGGAAATTCAAATGATGGGCGGCGCTGTCATCTCTTCCTGTATGGTGATATCCCAGCTACTGGTCGCCTCAAATTCAATTATCTCCTGGTGGTGGGCCCCCCCCCATGTCTGTTGACGTGTAAACCGATAGTACTTGTTAACTCGCCATATCTGGAAAAAGCGTATTCTCTTCTTCATATTTCCATGATACTGGTTAAACGCGCGATATTGCAGCAAGGCTTTTCTTTTCATAAACTGTTGCGGTTCTCCCCACATCTGTTGGGTTAGGAACACTCACCCAAAGAGCTGCTGTACTCAAAATCAACAGGGTGGTCCATGTCAGGGGAAAAAGCGATGCAAAATCGATTTTAATACCGGTACACACATTTGCGTTGCAGGCGAACCCTGACCCCAACTGCTGCCTGGGCATTTTCGGCCTGAGCTTGTACACGACGGAGAGGGATCTACGAGACGTCTTTTCCAAGTACGGCCCACTGGCCGACGTCTGCATCGTCTACGACCAGCAGTCCCGACGCTCCAGGGGCTTCTGCTTTGTCTACTTCGAGAACAGGGAAGATGCAAAAGAGGTGGGCCTCCGTAGGGTGCTTGTGAGTGACAAGGGTGTCGACGAGGGTTCACGGCCTTTTAGGGCTTTGAGGAATCATGTTGTTGTTGTCGTCGGCGCTAGGCAAAGGAACGAGCCAACGGTATGGAGTTGGACGGACGGCGGATCAGGGTGGACTTCTCCATCACGAAAAGACCTCACACCCCAACCCCGGGTATCTACATGGGCCGGCCCACATAGTGAGTCCGACGACGACGGCCCTGTTTTCATGATCTCTGGAGCCTGCAGGGCATTTTGATCATGTGACTCACCTTCTGTTTCGCCACAAGGATCAGCCTGGTCCTGACCCTTCACAAAGAATTCCATAAATTACGATTTAATCAGTGCCAATCAGGGCCTGCGTCATAGTTGATTTTGACAAGTACAAGTCGCTGCTGGCAAGACGGTATTGGCATCGCCCTGAAGCAACAAGCGGTAACGTTAGGAGACACAAACATAAGTTCTGTTATGCAGAAATAGACTCCATCCCCAATATCAAACAAGAACAAGAGTAGGCACCGTAGACTTTCTCAACAGAAAACCAGATTTAGCCGTTTTGAACCGCGCACTGTGGAGGCGTCACACGTTCAGTGGCTCTGATTGGCTGAAGGAGTAGACCCATGGAGCGAAACAGAATGTGAGGCCACGTGACCCAGACGGTTCTCCGGGCTGGCTAAGTCCTCCCAGTCGCTTCGAATTAACCCTCAAGCTCTATTTACAACGCACGGGCTTCACATCCTCAAAAAGGGGAATGCTGTGTCTTTTGCTTCTTCTAGTGGCGGCGGCGGCGGTAGCAGCAGTGGTGGCAGCGGAGGAGGTGGAGGTGGAGGTGGTGAAAGAGGCAGTGGAGGAGGTGGTGAAAGAGGCAGTGGTGGTGGGGGTGAAAGAGGAGGCAGCAGCAGTGGCGGCGGCGGCGGTGGAGGAGGAGGAGGAGGCGGTCCCAGCGGCCCGAGGCGCTATTCGCGGGACTACGACCGCGGCTACGACCGGGGCGACCGCGGCTACGACCGAGGGGGCTATGATCGCTACGACGACCGGGAGTACTACAACAACCGCTCGTACAGGTGAGTCGTCTGCGGGCGCGCGTCGACCTCTGAGCGGGGCTCTGGCGGACCGGGGGTGCCGCCAAACCGCTGGGGCGTTGAGCGCTGTGTGAACTGACGCCGCTGTTGTTCCCGCAGGAGGAGATCGCCGTCACCGTACTACAGAGGAACGTACCGCTCCCGCTCCCGATCCCGCTCGTACTCGCCTCGTACGTACCCTTCAAGCGGCCCGCATTGCACATCGGTTTCTAGTTGTGTTTGAGTTGCAGTTTGTAATTGTGTACAATGCTAAGCTAACGTTTTGGCGAGGGGACAGAAGGCGAGGGAGCTTGCTAGAACGCCGCCGCCTTTCCAATGCCCCCATAGGCTATTATCGATTACATGAGCACTGCAGGATCTTATTTCTTGTGTTTTTTGTTTAACAGGTCGTTACTGAACAGCAGCTACTTGACTACAAAGTGTCCACTCCCCGTTCAAACCCACGGATGAGTCGACCCGGTTTTGGTTTTCTTGAGACTATTTTATTTTATGTAAATGAGTTATTCTATTTGTATGACTGCGACACTTTGTCGGAAATTTCAGAAGTTCATGTGTTTTAAATGTTAATTGTATAGCCCCCCCCCCCCCCCCCCCCCCCCCACACACCTGACTCTTTGGTTGTTTTTGGTACAGTCGGTTTCACAAGTATGAGTGGATTTATATTCTCAAGTCTTTTATGTGATTAAACAAAAACAGTCCACCCTTTTGTCTTACGGTCTGTCATTTTACCACACACAAACTCAACCAAATGCAATTGAATCATATCTGACCGTGAATTAAATTTGCTATTGCTTCTCCGGGTCTTAAGTTTTGCATTAATTTATGAAGTTTTCAGTGTCTCCTCAAACAACCATTATACACCCTAACCCTACACTTATATGGTGGACAATGGAAAAAAATCTGCACGGAACATTAGACCAACCTGAAGTGCATTACGTAAGCATACAGCCCTAATTCGGTCGAACTGGAGACGCTAATTAATGATAATTACAAATAAATGTATATGTGATCATTGGCTATTCGCCCTATACGAACCGTAGTCCTACAGGTTAAAGCGAGAAGTGTTTGATCAAGATTAGTCAAGGTTTGCATACCGACTGCCATTTTAAATGAGGACCTGCAACCGTAGGCGTACTACTAATATTTAATTAGTAATGTCGTTTTACCAATGTTGTGAATAGTATTAGAATCAAGTGTTAGAATATTTAGATATGCTGGCGAATAGATTAGAACGTTTTTAGAGTTTAACTATCATTAACGTATTTTATGTCTTTAATGCTACATGATTAGGAAATACAGCCAAACGGGCCTTAAGACTATTGGAATTGCTCCCAAAACATTTACATAACCCTGCACAGTCTAGCTCCCCGTCATGCGTTAGGGATGTACAATTCCGACCCTGCGTAATTTGTATGTGGTAATTGTTTACTATTCTATGCAAAGGGCCTACACATTTCGTACGGTACTCCGTGTACACAGGCCTAGATGTGAAATTCATGTGATTACGGCGAGTCTGCAACAAAAGAGTGTGGCAGTCGTGCAAGATTGCCACCCCCTTTTGTTGCAGAGTCGCCGTAATTACTTGAATGCAAGTCACATGCACATATACAGTACAACCCCTAAGAGACTCCTCCCAGAACACCAGGCTGCGGAACACACACACACACACACACACACACACACACACACACACACACACACACACACACACACACACACACACTACCCTGTGCTCTGGCCGCCTATCCGTATAGCTGCAGCTACATTCACAATGATGGACGTTTTCTCACTTAATAAAAGAAAAACATGCACAGGCCGTCTCATTTAATGTATTAAACGTCCACACATGGGAGTGCTAGTGGATAGACCATGCACCGCTGTGCAGTAGTAGCCTATAGCCTGGTTCGCAGTGCAGGCAGGCCGACCCCCTTCCCTGGATGTTCAATAGGGGAGTGGCCTGCCTATGGATGGTCAATATCTTTGGATTTCTAACTGTATCTGAATCCATCATCTTAGGACTGTATGTGCCATAAAGGAGGCATGCCTATTGTTGTTTTAATCACACGTTGACACGTATAGTTTACACGGGCCCTGGTGCCCCCAGGGCCACCGATACTTCGCTACATGGTGACCTATGACAAGAAAATTGCCAAATTGCGAAAATCTGTTAGGACCTATAGGCTAACACTGACAATAACAGCCCGGCACATTATACACACACACACACACACACACACACACACACACACACACACACACACACACACACACACACACACACACACACACACACACAGTAGTATGTTGTGTGACGTAAAGAGCCGAGACGCTTGGCTCTATGATCACCTATTATTTGATAGGTTATATGATAACCTTTTGGCCCAGCCCTATACCTCTTAATGGTCACCCACTTTATAAACCAAAATTAACTTTCTATAGCCTGCTGTACCACCAGTAGAAGCCATACCCGGGGCCCATTTGCACCACCAAACAAATGTTCTGATATTTTAAGGGAGAATTATTTAGAGGCGGTGCTTCGCTCCAGAGAAGCGTCGTAACGACACATTTTTTTTTCAATCTCTGTTAAAAGAGTTTGACCAGGGGCAGGCTTGGTGCTGGGGGTCGCCTACATCTGGGGGTGATTGCGGTTTTCAGCATATATTTTCTATTTTATTTTTTATTTAGTTTTTGTTGATATTTTTCTACTTCCCTTATTGTCGCCTCTCCACACATTGACACCCCATCGAGATTCTCCCTTAGACCATGAACAAACTATATGTTGGGAATTTAAGTCCTTCGGTCACAGTGGAGGACTTAAAGCAGCTCTTCTGCGAGAGGGATCTTCCAGTAGCCGATCAGGTTCTGCTGAAGTCCGGCTATGGTTTTGTGGACTTCCCCGATCAGAACTGGGCCATAAAGGCTATTGAGACTCTTTCTGGTGAGTATAGACTTGATTGCATGGATGATGCTGCAGTTACAGGAATCCATATCGAATCCGGATTGGACATGCAACAACAATACTTGGGAACGAATTTATAATATTAATAATTGCTTTGCTCGTTTCTTTTCTCGGTCGGGACAGTGTTTGGTGTGCGAACACACCAGTGCCAGAGTTTATGTTAACGCTCAGCGTCAGTCTGACAGATTTACGTGAATTATATCTCATAGGATAGACTTGGCACTGTACTGCCCCAAAGACGAAAGAAAGCAAGACTCCTCCGAACGTAAATAACGCGCAAAATACGAACATTGTGGCGATTCCTTTTTCTTCTAGTACTTCTTTTGCAATCGCCCACTGGAATGTATGGGATGGTCTGATGCTCGGGGTAGGCATAATTATTTTTCACTTATTTTTTATCTTGATTTTATTGAAAAGAACAGACCAAAGTGACCGGAGTAAACTTGTCAAAGCCATGTTCCTATGATGTCTGGGTATGTTTTTACGAGGAGTCTTGGAGGTGGGTGATGGGGGTCCGGAGGAAAGAGCTCATAAACAGGTAGCTGGGGGGACGAGGTGAGACGCCACGCCAGGCCACTTAGACATTACAGCAACGAAAAGCCAAACATGCTCCACGCTCAGCCCGGGCGTAAAGCACCCACACTCCGCCGCTTTATCCACACAAAACACACACCTACCGATAAAACACCCGCCGTCCTTCCCTCAAAGCATCCCGGGTTTGATGTTGCATTCTTTACTTAGAAGAAATAGCCTCATTACAACCAGGTTGGTGGGAGTGGAAAGCATGGCTGCCCGTTCCCCCTCATACAACACACAACACACTATTAAGCTTATCAAGCGTTTGGCGCCGATTTCCTGCAATGTGAATCACACTATTTGACATGGTGTACATTTGCACACGTCCGTACGTCATTATCCGACGTTACTGCTCAATAAATAACTGTTGTGTACATGTTTGGGGGGCAGTGTTGTTGGCGGAGTGTGTGTGTGATACTACGGTCGCCTACTTGTGAAGTGATTGGAAGTGTTACCGTAGGGCCTATACCCATCATGTGCCTGCTGATGGTTACTCCAACGCTATGGCTGATGTTACACTATCCATGTCGTCCCTACAGGTAAAGTGGAATTACACGGGAAGGTGATAGAGGTAGACTACTCTGTTCCCAAAAAACTAAGGTAGGCTCCATGCTCCTGTGTCGTTTCCATGCTGTTTAAATGTTGTGGGCATTGGCTGTGACCTGTACTGTATAGGGCGTGATGGGGGGGGGGGGGGGGTCATTGCCTTTGCCAGCCATTCGCCATGTTATTAATGCCTATTCAACATTGGGTCAGGAATTGTGATTCAATTCTGATTGTAGCCTTTAACAGTTTTGTTTTAACATCTGCAGAGCACATTCAAGCCCTCAAAGTTTGTGATCTGCAAATTTGATAGATATGTATGGCTGCAAAAGATTTCTACTGAAATTAATTAATCAATCGAAATTGTATGGCCTTGCCCCTCTATCAGGCGTATTTCTGTTACATAAGTATTCACCTGGACGACTAATTCCTGCTTTACGTGTAAGAATATTTCTCTATCTTCAACACTGCAGTGTTCTACGAGTTGCATACCAATGAAATGAACATGTCCTTTGCTGTGCGTGTGTATGTGTGTGTGTGTGCACGCGGGCGCGCGAGTGTGCGCGTGCGTCGAGCAGTGTGCGTGCGCGCTCCTGAGAAGGAACAAGGGTAGGCCCATATGCTGTTGAGTGAATTCATACGTGTCCCAATGCGCATGTGCTACAGAAACGGGGTGGTCGAGAGCATAGTGTCCAATCGATAAACGAATCGATCAATCCGGTGCTCGTATGAGAACGACAACGACCGGCGCTATGCGTCGAGGCGAATAATATCTTATTAATGTTAAATACAGGCCTGCAATGAGATATTCACACACTCACATACACACAGGTCCCTCCAGGAAATAGTACATTGCGTGACAAAAGTGTAAGATATTCAGATATTCTTGTGGAGAACACGTGACCTGTGATTTACGCGCTCCCAGCCTATTCCTCCCGCTCGCGCTAGTACAGGAGGGTCTTCCTGTGCGGATCAACAGCTTATTTGAAACTCCAAAGCTGTAAAATCGGACAACTACTAAGCCATGAAATGATAAAACATGTAGACATTCTCTTTTTATTAAGCTAATTGTGCTGGAAAAAGAAGAATGTCTGGGCCACTGTGTGGTCTTTAAAGCAGTAGGCCCCAATATGCTGCGAGACGGCGCCCCTCCCCACCGAACGGCGCACGTAGGCCATAGCGAAGAGATCCATGATGGCGGCCATGATGCCCCAATGAGTCTAGTGGCCTCCTCTCCCCTGCATGTTCTCAAGCCACAGCCATAGCATAGCTATAGCTACAGCTAGCCATAGCTGCCTCACCAGGGCAGGGCAGAAATAGTCATGCGTGTGTTTTTAAATCCGTAACCAGCCATTTCCATTCCTGAAAATAATGTATACCTAGAATGATATGGCACTAATGTGATTAGGAACGGGAGGAATGCCAGGGGATGTATAGGTGTGTGTTTTAAGGTGGTGGAAACATAGTGATCTGGGTGAATTATTGTGTAGGCCTACGGGAGCGTGCCTCCCGAGGAAAGCGTTCACGCCTACATTTTCCAAGAGGACTGCTCGCCCGAAACGTATGGGTTTTACACAGATACTGCGCTTTTATTTTGGATTGCACCAAAATGTCATTTTTTTTTGGTAGTAACGAGCGAGGTCTCGTTTATTGTGAGATTGTTATTTAATTGTGTTTGAGAATTAAATTGAAAACCACGTTAGGATTGTTTTTTTAGCCAGTTATTACATTTGTGGTAATTTAGTCTTAATAGTTTATTTTCACTATTTTCCATTATTTCATCTGTGACTCTGAGGTAGGCCTAAACAATAGTTAACTAATAGTTATTAATTGTTAACAGTTATAACAATAATTTATAACAATTCACATCAGTATCCTTACTGCTTTTTGAATTTAGGCCTATGGGATGTGGTTCCGGTTGTGTTGATTATGGTAGGAGTTTTATTTACATAAAGAAATAATATACATTTTCAGTCCTTTTCAAAGGCTTTCAAGAATGCAAGGATATTTTTTAGTTATTGTAATTAGGAAAAATTACCATTAACCAACATTAGTTTCACACTGTCATTTTTTTATTGGTTTGCAATGCCATTACCAGAATAATTTAATGATCTATGTATTAATCAGGAACAATGTTATCAAATAATACATTTATATTGTGTCAGTTTGTGTTCGTGATTGTTCATAAATAAATATGCTGTAAAAGAATTGGGCCTTTTTGGAGCAATTTTAAAGTTTTGGCTAAAAATCTATTGTGGTTATGATTAAAGCAAATTGTAAGGCCAAATTAATTAATGCTATTCCTTTTATGTTATTTTGGTGCCACGTAGGCCATATACACATTTTGAGTAATTTCATAATTTTGTTATCCATTCTATGTTATTATCATTAATTAGATTAGACTTGAATTACCTCTTGATTCGTATTTTTTATGTATGTAATTTGCCAATCAAATATAGGGCAATTCATTATTAATAAACCTATTCCGTTTTAAAATAAAATTAAAGAAAACTTACAAATCAATATATCAAGTTAAAAATCATTGTTTATAATTACATTTTACAAATATATTTTTGCTTGTCTCAAAGTGATTAAAACAGTGAATAAGTTAGTTGGCACGTGCAATTTTGCGGTTGAAATTAGCTTTGCCTATATCTGTATGTAAAAGCATTTAAATGAATACAAATTGTATTGTACACATTATACACAAATTGTATGCAAACATGTTAGGGCAGAATAATGGGGAAGGTTGTTGATTTGTAGTGTCTTGAATTAATCATTAATGAGAAAAATGTATTTTCCATAAAGAACTTCCTGTAGCTGCACCCTGAACATTAACATATGTATGGTTGGTGGTTCGTTGGAGTCTGAGTTTTCTTCAGGGTTAGATTTAATTATTGCAGACGCAAAATGAGCAGTCATTTATAATAAGTGCTTTATTGTTGCAATATAAATAAAGTATTAAGCATTTACAACTTATTTGTATTCCCCCACGATATTGGGACCTTCTACAGGCTTTCAAAATTAAGTTTAAAATAGTATTTTGTATTGCTTTTTCACTTTATGTTGATATTTGAGATGGACC
Source organism: Pollachius pollachius (assembly GCF_949987615.1). NCBI lineage: Eukaryota > Metazoa > Chordata > Actinopteri > Gadiformes > Gadidae > Pollachius > Pollachius pollachius. Next base: position 48,340,821 of record NC_136936.1, read on the forward strand.
ATTGATATTGGAATATAGCACAGATGAATCCATTTTATTGTACAAAGTGTTTTTAAATCATTATCGCGCGATATCTAAATGGCAGTTCATCTTTTGTTATGGAAATAAAGGAAAGGTGGGGTTGTTCCTCGCAATAAGTCCAAATATTTCCTCTCTGTGACTTGTCAAGCTAAACACAACACGGTTCAGTGTGTGTTCAAACCACGCATCATGAGCACACCAGCGCTGCTGGGATAATCACATGTCCCTCACATGTTCCCTGGGTTTCACTGGGATCAAGTCAGACCGGCAAGACATGATCTCTCTTGTACTGTGAATACGCAATGGAGGCTGTTTCAACACACCTATGGAACTACAGACACCCGCCAACTGAATGTTACGTCACATGCACATGCGACACGTACATACGCCTTCCATCCCAGCCTCCTATAACACAGTGACATTACTTTGTAGGAACCGGTATCAAAACGTATACACCCTTGCTCCACGGTGGCTCTAACCGGTGGTGAAACATCTGCAGTGCACCACACTATAGGTTCATATGCAGATGCACGTCGGGTTTGTCAGCGCGACACTCTGAGTCATAACAGCGCGGAACACGATAGCCATCAGTTGATCCACTCCCAAGCCATTAATAATCCCCAGTGGGATGCTGGGCATGGGGCAGCCCCGGGAGCCCGGCTCCGGTTGTGTCCGGTGAGCGATAGCGGAGGGTGGGGGGTGAAGATGGGTGCTACACCGGTCCCCTCTGACTCACGGTTCTCCCTGGCTTCCCGGTGACTCCCCCCCCCCCCACCCCCCATCCCGGGTCATCTTCCACCTGCCCGGAAGATGCTCATGTGACAAAGCAAGAGACTCGGACCACCTGACTAGAGCGAGAAGGGAAAGATGAGGAAGGTGATTCAGCCCCAGATCCATCCCTGAAGAGTGTTCATTTGTGTTCATCGTCATCTCAGAGGGATTTTGAGACTGTCTGTCTGTTTGTCTTTTGAATGGTGAGCTTCTGTTTTAAAACTGACATGACAGCGTCACAATCAATCACTTCAGTATCCATTTAAGAATTTAAAAACCCTCTTCACAGTCAGTCTTGACAATGGAGATGGTGATGACAAGCTATTACTAATTGTTCAGGAATATTTTGAATCAAATGTGGTGATGTAAAACACGTTACTGTACGCAGTAGAAAGCGATCCATTTCGTTTGCGGAGTGATGGTTTTACTGTGAGAACAATTCCCCGTTGCCACAGGGAACGGCGCAAACGCATCTTAGCGGATGATCGAGAATAGATGAAAGGGAATTCTAAATTCTCTCACTTTTTACAAAGCCTCCCAGACCTGGAGATGCTCGTTTTCAAGATGTTTTCAGAAGGATCCGGACCTCCAGACGCTCGGCTGTGTGTTTAAGACCAAACTGTGTAATGTACGTTATGACAGACGTGTTACCCTACACTCCCTGGTGCATTATTAACGTGTTAGCGTATAGTAACACCTGTTAGATCGAGGAATGAAGCAGGCTGATAGAAGGCTAAGGAATGACATGGGTGGAAGGGACTGACAGGCTGTGTTAAGGGGGGGGTGTGTGAGACTGCTGTCTCTGCTCCGGTCCCTAGAGCACATTCATGACATTTAAAGGATATTGACACAAATTAATTTCATCAGATGCATGCATATTGGAAACTCCTTTATTTTGTTATTTTTCTGAATGTACGGCATACGGTTGTCACTGCTTGCTCACGGATAGAGGCAGGTGGTTTCACTTGAAGGGAACTGACAGATTTGGAGCAACAATTGTCAATGTTGTCAGGAAATGACAGGTATCAGTTTTGGTTGAGGAGTGCCATTGGACGCATAGGACACAGTAATCATAAGATGCTTCAAACCTGTTACCCAAACTTCACTTGGTCTTTGATCGAGAAAGCTGGATGTGAATAGGGCAACCCATAATCAGGCTTGAACATAATTTGGAAAGGTCTTTCAACGATGGTCACTTTTTCACCGGTTTGTTAGATAATTTCCCCCTAGAAATCATAAATGTCAGTGTAAATAATCCCTGTTTCTGCAGTTCATGGAAGCACTGTTATCTCGGTCGTTAAAGATTGTTTGCGATGGATTTATGATTTTTGGCTGGTGCATCGGTGGTAGTTAGGCGTTGAAGAAATGTTGGTATTTTAAATGGGATTTACGAGGAAATGGAATGAATGTAAATGTAATGTTATGAGACGCATGGTTGGTACACCAGTTCTTTCAGGCAAAGTCGTTTTTAGCATAACAGCTGTTATGTTAAATGCTCCCTCTCTCCCTCTCTCCCTCTCCCCTCTCTCTCCTCCTATCCATCTCATTCGCTCGCCACCTATTCTCCTCTTTCTTTCTGCCACCTATCCCTCCCACACCCCTCTCTCTCTTTTGGTTTCCCTCTTCTTTCCCGCCTGCCTTCCGTCTCCAGCCCACATATGTGTGCTGTGTGCGCGCGGGGCCCATGTGACATGCGCTGTGCACGGCTACGACTGGTGGAAGGGGGCAAAGAAAGGAAACGAGGAGGAGGAGGAGGAGGAGGACAAGGCTTTGGCAGCCCCCTCCTAGCAGAGGGCAGCGGCCACGTGCCGGATGTCCAGTTTAGTGTTTCCCCCGCGGCCCTGGGTGTGTCGCTCCCACGGAGGGCCCTGGCAGCTGGGGCCGCCAGCAGGTGGACATTCAGTCCGCTCTACCCCATATCGTCGCCCGCTCCCCCCCCCCCCCCCGCCGTGGAGGTCGGACCTCCTGATGGGTGGGGGGGGGGGGGGGGGGGGGGGGGGGGGGGGGGGCCGCTGAGCAGGTGACATGAATATGGCAGGACCTCCTGATGGGGCTTACGGGCCGAGGCCCCCGTGTCGGTTCATCCTACACCGGCAGGTCAAGTGGCAGCCACGGAGGTGTGGATATGAGAGCCAACCGGGAGCCAGTTGTCTCTCCCACTCTGTGATGGGTTGGCCCGGGGCCCGGGGTTAGGGTTGGGCCCCCGGCGTGGCCCTTCCCTCCCAACAGGTGAATGGGCTGCCTGCTCATCATGTCACGTCTCATCACAAGGGTTTTTTTTTTGTATGATGTGTATAGGGTTACGCTGCTCTTCACAGTGGCACCGTTAACATGGGGCCGCCCTCTTTGTACTGCACACATTCTAAGACTATTCTCAGTATGCATCTGTGTGTGTGTTTTGGGAGTGGGGCTGTGTTTGTGTGTGTGTGTGTGTGTGTGTGTATGTGTGTGTGTGTGTGTGAGAGTCTGTGTGTGTGTGTGTGTGTTTGAGAATAGGGTCTGTGTGTGTGTGTGTGTGTGTGAGTCTGTGTGTGTGTGTCTCTGTATGTTTGAGAATAGGGGCTGTGTGTGTGTGTGTGTGTGTGTGTGTGTGAGTGAGCGACTGTGTGTGTGCGTGAGTGTGTGAGGGAATGAGTGTGTGTACGTGTTTGTGTATGTGTGTGTGTGTGGAATGGCATGGTTACGGTCCACATTTGTAGCCTCCATAAACTGTATTCAGCTGTTACAGGTAAAAGATGACACATTCCCTAGGTTGCTATGGGAACTGGATTTGAGCATTTTCTGCTTAGTTATAGGAGTCGGAATTGAATCCCAATGTTATTTTTCTGAACGTGTAAACCGAAAGCCTTTGCATGGGGGGGGTATGGGTGGGGGTACGGGGTATTGGGGGGAGGGAGGGGGGGGGGGGGGGGGGGGGGGGGCAGCTTAAGCCCTTGCGAACACAATGGGTGGTTACAGCTTTCCCCAGCCACGTTTGGAGGGCACACTTTTTGTTTTTCAACATGCTGTGCCACCCTGGGTTTCTTTGTACAACTTATCATTATAATGTCTTTTGATTGTGTTTTCCCAGTCCGATGATTACAGTTTAAGGTTGCAGCAAACCACTGTGATCAGCCCAGAGCTGCAGGGGAGAGCCTGTAATTTCCCCTGCGCGGCAGCAGTGGCAGCAGTGCCGTCCCTATCGGTAGCCGGTAGCTGCAGAGCTCCGCTCAGCCTCCGCCGGCCCGACACAGGACTGTCTCTCTCTGGTCGGGTGTGCTGCTGCTGTGATCTTAACCACCTACGGGGCTGAGGGGGGCGGCGCACGCTCGCCACGCCTCGACGCCGCCACCGTGGATCCGGCTCGCGTTCTCTACTTTCTGTTTCATTCTGCCTCAGCGGGTTTTTGTTTGTTGTGCTGCCGCTGTGGCTGTCCGTCATGGCAACCGTTGTAGTACCCGCCTTCCTGGAGGAAGGGATCCCTCCGTCTGCGTTCCTAGTCAGGGCTGCTTCCTGGATAATTAAGGGCTGGGGTTTGGAGGGGTGTCATAAAATGTGGCTCGTGGAGCTCTTTGAGACGAAAGATTAACACAAGAGGGGCGGGTGTGTGGGTGGAGGGGGCTGTCCTTGTGCTGATTCAAGCCGTGTGAATGTATATTCCAGTGGCACTCCTGGATCTGTCAACGGACTCTCAATCTCACGCCATCCCTGTATTGACCCCGAAAAAAAAATTCAGTTTTCGTTTCCTCTTTTTCCCCTGGTTTTTCTTTGTAGTTTCTGTTCTCTGATTGGCCGTGGATCAGGGGGAAATGTGCTGAGTGGGACACCGCCGCTGCTCCTTCCCCTGACCTCTATTATTCACCACACCCACTCCGAGCCCCGGCCCCCCCCCCCCTCGTACATATGTATGGAATGGAACGGCATGGAAAGCCCCCCCCCTAGCCCAGGGCAAGAACAAGCCGGCTACAGTTAGCAGTTAGCACCCCGCTAGCGGATCCCTCCAACTCATCTCAGGCAGGACAGTTTGGCCATTGTGCTTCCTCTGTCTGATTCCCCTGTGGAAGGAAGAGAAAGACCTTGAGTGGACTTCCCAATCAAAGAAGCGTGGTGTGTGTGTGTGTGTGTGTGTGTGTGTGTGTGTGTGTGTGTGTGTGTGTGTGTGTGTCGGTGCATACGTGTGTGTGTGTGTGTGGGAGCGGGTGCTTGCGTACGTGTTCCTGTGCGGTTTTTACGCATGGTTTTCATTTGCTTATATATGAAAGACGCAGAGTGTTGAAGACAATGTTCTGGATTGTCTCTGTTTGTGGTTGTGTATTGTATGTGCGTGTGTGTGTGTGTGTGTGTGTGTGTGTTTGTGTTTGTGTCTGTGCGCGCACGTCTGTCTGTTGGTGTGTGTGTGTGAGCGCGATTGTGCCAGAATGAGGGCTCGCTAATAGAGGGCAGTGTTTCCACCCCTTTGCAGCTGGACTAGTTCAAAGGGAGAGGTGCTTGGAGCCTTAGCCTTCCCCTAGCGGCCATCTTGGTTCCATCTTGGTTCCATCCACTGAATGCGGAATCCCCCACCCAGCTAGCGTTTGGAGCCAAGATGGCCGCTAGGGGAAGTAGACCCATTGGATCTGGTGGCTGGTGCCACTGAGGTGTCCTACGTCCAAGAACCAACACAGAAGCAGATAATGGTTCCGGAAGATTCAAATATTTATATTATTTCACCCACTGGATTTCTTGTAGGCCTCTTTCAGTATTTTGTCTGAAAATTATTTTTTTATTTTTTGTTTACAGCTTCTCTAAAGGTCTGCTGAATTCTGCACTTCAGCGTAACAGGGTCATAATTTTGTACCAAAAACAGAATAGCTCGGAAAGACACTGGTTCTCCTGAGTGCTAATTAGTTGCTGAGAAACAGCGCGCTCCCCAGCCAACATGGGACTGAACGTGTTTTCTGAAAATACGTAGAATCACAGCTTCATGGCACTAGTCTCAAATGATCTCATATGAAAACAAACGATTTGTCTCATAATTCCTGATGTCTTTGCACTGGTGTGCATTTTTCTGCAGCTGTTGTCTAAACGCTGTTGAGACAAGAGAGTTATTAATCAATATAATTTACCATTATATTAATTCTCCTTCTGTTGTATATTCTGTGATATTCTGCAGACCGGTGCAGAGTAAATTATCATAGTACAATCATTGTAGTACTATGAGTCCGTATTACATAATAAATATATTTTGGGTTCTGTGCGCAGGGGGGTTGAAATCCCTCTGCTGCGATCTGGCGGCCTCCAGGAATCCCTCTGGTTCCATTAGATATTTGGCAGCTGATTTGAGACCATAATGGCTTTTGTTTTAAAGCGCTCTGCTTGACCCTGTCAATAACACAGAGGAGTCGCGTGGTGCAGGCCGACGTCATCCAACCAGGGAGCGGTTTCAACACCCGGCCTCAACCTCGTCAAATTACCTAGCATCAGTCAATACTCCAGCGGTAGAGCGAGGGAGAGAGAGGGAGGGAGAGAGCGGGGCAGGAAGGGAGAGAAAGGAGAGAGAGAGAGGGAGGGAGGGAGAAAGGGAGATAAAGTGAGGGAGGAAGGGAGAGAGGAAAGGAGAGAGGAAGGAAGGAAGAGAGGGAGAGAGAGAGAGAGTAAAAGAGGGAGGCACTTAGGGAGGGAGGGACAGAGCAAGAGAGAGAGGATGAGTAGCGTGTGTGAGGGTCAGTTCACCGAATGAGTCACATGCTTCTTGGCATATATTCACTTTATTTTCCCCGGTTACCGGGGCGCTGTCATTCAGCAAAACATTTAATTGAACTTCCAGTGGAAATGACTGCACGCTGCTTATTTTAACGACGGGAGTTTATCACACCATTAACATGCGCTGCGTCTCTCGCGGAGACATCGGGTGCTTGTGATTCCTGGCGCGTAGGTCTTCTGTAATGTTGACTGTTCCTGTGGGGGCTGCGTAGCTACATGGACTGAATGAACGCAGAGCTTCGTGTTTAGTTTTAGTCGCTACATATAGACGCAGTGTCGGCCTCATCGCCGCCCGGCGTCGTGACGAATTCACCGGTCACCACCGCAGACACACTGGTCCTCTGTGAGACACACTGGTGTCACTGGTTAGGCTGTGTAAACACAGGACACGCGTAGCATAACATACTTACATTATTTACACCCAGTATTTGGATTATCTAGTATTTAGCGGCAATGTTATACTTTCGTGTTGACGTTTTTTTTTCCTTGTTTATTTTTTTTATTCTCGGCGATTGGTGTTAACACCATCAACAACATTGACTTACTAACCTCATGTATTATTAAACGTGTAAAATTGCAAGATATCATTACAATTTCGAAAAGCCGCCCCTTGCGACGGTCTTTCCGACCTACGTGAACGACCATGTTGGGACACTGATGCCCTCGCCCCCAATATGGAGGATGAAGTGTGAGTGAGTGCTACCGGTCAGCCGTGGAGCTGCTGCTCTGATACTCGCCTTGTGAGCAACCTTAGCCCTCCACGCTGGTTAATATTGGATGTGGAGACGGGCATCATTGTCTGCTGGTTTTAAAGGCGTCTTTCTCGCGCATCGCAGCTTCATGTCCTAGTGTTCCATCACACACACACGCATGCACACGCGCATACACACACACACACACACACACACTCACATACACATACATACATATACACGCATAAACACATGTCTCACACACACACACACACACTCACAGACACACACAATCACACAGATTATATATTTTTAAACAAATACACACTTACATATAGACACACACACAGGCAATTATTTGAATCCACCTGCTTAGACAAAACTTGCTCTTCCTCTCTTTTTTGTCTGTGTATGTGTTTTTGTGTGCGTGTGTGTTTGTCTCTCTCTCTTTTTTGCTGCATTATATGCCTCTGCCGCCCCCAGCTGTGTGAGTTGAGTCTGTGTGTGTGAATATGTGTGCGTGTCATCATACACCTTAAACCCAGATACTAGTGTCTTCCTTCTCACGGCACAACAAGACAACACAGCCAGGAGATGGTGTGTGTGTATGCGTGTGTGTGTGTGAGTGTGAGGCATGAATCGGGTCCAACTGTATTTTATACATAAGAATTTTGGAAAGAGCTGCTCATAGAGTGTGACAGTGCAAAGCCAGGCAGTGTGTTCCTAATGTTTTTAAAGGTCCTTCACAGCAGTGTGTGTGAGTATGTGAGTGTGTGTGTGTTGGTGTGTGTGTGTGTGTGTGTGTGTGTGTGGTGGCTGTAGTGCTGTCACACAAGGAAAGGCTGGATTTTTCTGGTAACTTAAGTACATTTTGACTGTAAGAAGCGTCATTAGTGAGTGTGTGCGTGCGTGTGTGTGTGAGTGTTGCTTGGCACCGCGGGGACTTTACCAGCTTCAGAGAATGCTTCGACGGGCATGAAGATGACAGCCCAAATGTCAGGTATGAGTGTTTGGTCGTCCATCTACAGAGGAACTAATACTGACTCCTCTCTCAGATGGAGCTGTGGTTAGGATCGCTCCATCGCCTTCATTATGGAGTCTTTGCACCATCCATCATCTGTATCTGTATCTTTATATATATATATATATATATATATATATATATGTATATATATACTGTATATAGATATAGCTATAGCTGTATATACCTATATCTCTCTCTATATCTGTCTATGTCTCTATTTTACTGTATAATGTATAAGTATCTATTTATAAATCTATTTCTATGTCTATATATATTTCTATATCTACGTCTATATCTCTGTCTGTATCTGTATACAAAACGGTGCTCTTTAAATTTATCCCTAATCCCCACTTCCATAGAATAAATACAGATATACAGATTGCCTTTGCTGAGCTCCAGCCGGAGACATCAAAGTAAATAAAATGGAGTAAACAAAACTATAGAAACACAAAAAAACGCATAGTATAAATATAAATTATAGATCAAATATGCATCCAAGCAACAACAGAATATATTAAATGATTCTTGTATACAATATAATATTATGCATATAGCTAAGGCTAAAGTTAAGTGCGTGACTCTTAAGATAGTGTCTCAGGTCTATGGCGGGCAGACACATTATACATTCTTCCATTCTGTTAATGAAAGCACGTCTCTGAACGACCTCATCACCAGAAGTCCTCTATTCATAACTGATATGCGCATCTTGACACGTTTAACCCTTATCAGTCCCTCCAGAAATGCGGCGTTTTTTTGTGATTGTTGCGGCCAAAAATCCTTGATTATGAGGCATGTTTTCTTAAAAAATGCGATGAAATATGCGGCATATTTATGCAATTTTAAGCGATGAAATTGCGGGAACTTGCAAAAAATGCGGGAACTTGCGAAAAATGCAGCTTTTTAATGACGTTCACGTCGCGTACTTACGTCACTTCATAACGTTCCCATGGCAACAGGGGGAAATGGCCGCTCTTGTGTGAAGTGAACGCAACATTTTTCAACTTTCTGCTAAGATATATGTGACTTTTTTGCAACGAAAATGCGAGGATTATGAAATCATGCAAGCCCCGCATATTTTGCGCGGAAATCTGCTATTTATGCGGTGAAAGTGTGGCATATTTGAAAAAACGCGGCCCCCGCATGAATATGCGGACTTTGGCCGATTATGCGTTGAAATATGCGATCGCATAATCGCGTTTTTCTGGAGGGACTGCCTTATACAGCGGGATGGAAATAGGTAGGCTGATAACTGAGTATGAGCACACAGCTCCTGTATGATGGCTGCAGCTGAAGCCGTGTTGACACAGCTCCTTCTGACAGCTCAACAACAGCAGCGTCAACTGCATAACAACGCTGCTCCAATTTCCATTAGGGTAAAAGTGCATGTGTCTGTGTTCACGTGTGTGTGTGTGTGTTCGGGCGTGCATGTGCGCGTGCTCGTCGGGACGGGTCGTTCCCTGCGGAGTGGTAGCTATGCTACAAAAAAAAAACAACCAAGCCGGAACAAGCTCCCCTGCCCTGTCCATGCTTTGCCCCCAGCCACCTCAACCCCCTGTGGTTGTACTGGAGAGTGCATCGCTGCGTCCCTGAATCGCTCCACCGGTGCATCCCTGCATCAACTCCTTCGCCTTCTCTGCATCCCCGCATCGCTACATCGCTGCATTCCTGCATGTTCCGTCACGTCATCCACTAGGAACGGGGGGCAGAACGTAGTGGGCCCTTTAAACGCTTGCAGATTCGTCCCGGGCTTGTGAAGTGGTGGCGGGCAGGAAGACATGGAGCAGGACCGGAAAAAAGCTGCCAAATATCCAGCACTGTGCGGCCCCCCAACCCGTAATCAGGACGTCTGGTGTATCGGTGTGTTACAGAATGGGAGGCGTCTCTGCCTTTTTCGGGGGAACACTGTTTTTCTGCCGTGAAAAAAAAAAAGTGTTTGTCAACACGTTGGAAATGACTGTTATTTGCTTTCTCTTTCTCCTCCTGTGCACTGCTGTCTGCAACAGGATCCTTGAGCCATTCCACTCTCTTTCTCTTTCTCTCACTCTCTCTTTCTCTTGTTCTCTTTCGCTTTCTCTTTCTCTATTTTCTCTTTCTTTTTCTCTCTCTTTCTCTTTCTCTATTTTTCTTTTTCTTTCTCTCTCTCTCTCTCTCTCTCTCTCTCTCTCTCTCTCTCCCTCTCTCTGCACTCTCTGTCCCCACACATCTGCCTCCCGGTTCCCTGCTTCCTGGTGTGGGAGACTCGATCAGGATTTAGGGGGCGGTGGCCATAATGCCCCTTCAGCCACTTGGGGCGGGGCACATGACCAGAGATGATCTACGGCGCCGCTGGGAGGCGGGGCTGTGATGCCCTCAACGCATTGTAAAGCTTGTGTCCGCGCCGGAGCTATCTGGAGATGCATGGATGCGATGTTCGCTTGCTATAAAGTGAGGCAGAAAAACCTTTGAAAGATGGATAACAGACCCAACCCCCACCTCCCCCCCCCATACTCCCCCCGAACCTCACCCCAACGCCGGAGGCTGTGAAATAGATTCTTCTCTCTCTCTCTCTCTCTCTCTCTCTCTCTCTCTCTCTCTCTCTCTCAGCCACTCAGAGGAGATGTTTTCTAATGAAATTTCACCCGTGAACTCTACGCGCGATCAGCCTGTAACAACCCCCCCCCCCTTCCTCCTGCCTTATTTGCAGTTCACCTGTGACCAGTCTGACGTAGTATAGTTATTACACTCTACTCTGTGCTCATGTGTAAACATATGCTATGTAATGTATCATAATGTGTGTCTGGCTGCACATGCATTGAGGCAGTGTGAATGGATGTGAATGTGTGTGTAAATGTTGATGTGTGCGGGTGTGTGTGTGAATGTGGATGTTTTTGAGTTTGTGTGTGTGTGTGTGTGTGTGTGTGTGTGTGTGTGTGTGGGGATCATGGAGCCTAGAGCCGTAGAGCCCGGCGGAGGTCTTGCGTAACGTGAACCGGTGCGTGCGTGTGTGTGCCCGTGTATGTGTGTGCACGTGTGTGTGTGCGCAAAGGTACTAGAATGTGTACGTCTTTGTACGTGTGTGTGTGTGTGTGTACGTACGTGTGTGTGTGTGTGTGTGTGTGTACGTGCGTGTGTGTGTGTGTGTGTGTACATACGTGTGTGTGTGTGTACATACGTGTGTGTGTGTGTGTGTGTGTGTACGTGCTCCATCGATCCAGGTTAGCCCCCAGTGGGCTGAACCACACCTATAGAGGGGGGAGGGGATGACAGGGGGGAGGGGGAGGGGGAGGGGATGACAGGGGGGAAGGGGGGGGGGGCTGGGATTGTGTAACGGCGCAGGCTGGCAGATTAACGGATGAGACCTGAGGACGGACGGCTGGGAGTAAAGCGCCGCCGCGGCCACATAGCCTGTTAGCCGCTACCGCGCGCCCCGCTACCACCACGCCTTAGCGTTAGCGGCATCCGCTACCGCGACCTAGCATGAGGAGCAGGCCTCCCGGGAGCCTGTGGGAGCGACAGAGCCAGGGTATGCGTATGTGTCCACTCTGGGCCCTTTTGTTATCTTGTGTGTGTGTGTGTGTGTGTGTGGGTGGGACTGCTCATTTTGCATTTTCTTGCCTGTGTGTGTGTGTGTGTGTGTGTGTGTGTGTGTGGTGGTGGGGGGATGGTTGCTGTGTGTGTGTGTGTGTGTGTGTGTGTGTGAGACTGCTCATTTTCTATTTTCTTGCCTGTGTGTGTGTGTGTGTGTGTGTGTGTTTATATAGGTTTGCATGTACGTGTGCATGTTATACCACGCTGTCATGCACACTAAAAGTATGTCGGCAAACATAGTACGCTTATATTCATGTTGTTTTTTCCCTGTGTGACGGGTGTTTGAGTGTGTGTGTGTGTGTATGTTTGTGGGTATGTCTGTGTGTTTGTGGGTATGTGTGTGTTTGTGTGTGTGTGTGTGTGTGAATGTGCGTGAGTGTGTCTGTGTCTGAGTGTGCGTGCATGCGTGTGTGTACCGCGGGTCAGTGTGTACCGCGTTCCTCCCAGTCCTTGATGTGTGGCTGACAGCCGGGCTACAGGGATGCTGACTGCGTTTCTGGTCTGGGGGGTCAGATCCTCAATCCGGCCCCTCTCCGCGCACCCCCCCCCCCCCCCCACGACGCGTACAGGACACTTCAGTAACAGGATGTGACTCGGCACATATGCTGGAATCTTTTGCCTTTTTTTTTTTACCCTGTTTTTCGTCAGAGCTGCACATTCTGTGTCACGGCCGTCAGGCGGTGTGAGCGCTCTCAGCAGCGAGGGTGGGGGGGGGGGGAGATCCGAGTTCTGCGGTTCTGCGTAGACGAGGCTGGCACGCTTGTGTGGCTTCGTTTGGTAATCAGAAACACGCTGCCAACCGCGAATCGTGAATCGCTTTAAACGAGGGTGTGACTCCAGGGGATGTCCCCCGCTTTGGATGTAAGCGTTATCTGACTGCTGCACGCTCTCATTGAATGACTCTGACTGGCGGTTGATTTCCTGATGGTTCGGTACGAGGGCAGCCGTTAGACTATTGGCAGTTTGGTCGCCTAGGGTGCCTTCAGAGCCCGGTATCATCGATGTTAAAACTGTGGTACGTTACTGATAGTTCACGTCACTAATGGGGTCTTCACTGCTGTCAGCGAAGGCTGTCATGGGTACAGCGTTTTGAATTTGTTCTTTTGGATAACATGAGGGGAAGGAGAAACTATGAATGAATGCCAGAGTGATGACGTTATCGATGCAGGAATACTTAGATAATTCTGGTTCTTTGTAAAGTACCTGTTGAAAGTATTTTCTTATGGCATGAACTGGAATTCATAACGGTGTAAAAAAATGTCAAATTATGACATCGAAATGTAATCGGCTTGCAAGTCCAATTTTATTTTATTGGATATGGATCACAAGCGCTGTGGCAATAAAAATGTAGTTCACTTAATTAGCTGAAATCGAATTGAGAGAAAATCTCTCAACGATATTTATTCGCCCTTGAATGCTTATTGTGGGGGAAAAAATGTGTTGACAATATTTACAACAAACTCTCTCAATTTTTTATGATTGAAACACTTCATAGTAATTTCCTGCCCTCCCTTTCCATCAAGCGGGCCCTCATAAACCGGTCTGCTGCTGTGAAATTATCCAACAGTTTTGAGCAGAGAGCGAGAGAGAGAGAAAACAAACTCCCTGGTGGTAATCAGTGGGCGTGCGAGCTCCGTCCACAGGGCGTCTCTCCGGGGGGCCGGCGTCTCCATCCCGGGGCCCGCCGGACGACCTCCAGCGTGCCGTAGTACGCACGATAAAGGTCTGAGCGTTGCTTATCGCCGCACACGCCCATTACCCGGCGGTGGCGGCGGCGGCGCCTGAGCTCAGCGCTGACAGCCAAGGAGTAGGCGGCGAGCGTGGAGACGGGAAGCCCCACGGCGTTCTTTACAGCGGGAGCAGGCGTTCCCGCCGTTTAGTTTTTCCCCCAGGGCCGAACGACGGAGGGGAGAGAGAGAGAGAGAGAGAGAAGGAGAGAGAGAGGGAGAGGGAGAGAGAGAGAGAGGGAGAGGGAGAGAGAGAGAGAGATGCGTGATAGAGTGGGAGGAGGAGAGGGAACAGGGACCCCCTGGACAGCCTTAGAGGACATGAGGTTTCAGAAACGAGAGAAAGAAGAAGAGATGCAGTTTCATCCTGCAGTGGGGCTGATAACAGCCACGTGACAATGAGGATCTGTTATTTCCTTTAGTTGTCTAAGCTTTTGGACGATGGGGGATCCATCACTTAGAGAAATAATTTACTGTTACAAGAGGCAAATAAATGTACACGCTATTTAAAAACAAAGATTATGTCAATAACGGCCTGAATGGTTGTATTTAATGTGTACTAGTACAGTGTCTCTTATACATAGATCGTTTATCCCCTTTAACCATCAGAAGCCATCTCTGCCACTAGTTTTTCTGCGAGGCTTGGAGCTTTGCGAGCTTATTGAACTGCTCCAGGCACAGGAGGGCCAAACTGATACTTAGCTTTCAAGAGTCTCTCCACAATACTCATTGAGTATGATTCATTGTAAGGGAATGAATCCAGATTGCACAACACACTACCTGCTGTCAAACCGTCCCTCTGTTTGTTCCACCTGTTCCCCTGCATATTCATCATCATTCGGAGTGGGACCGCGTGCGTGCGTGTGTGTGTGTCTGTGTGTGTGTGTGTATGTGTGTGTGTGTGTGTGTGACCGCGGAGCCCTGGGCAAATAGAGCTGGCCCTAATCACGGGTTTAAAAAACAACCGTATTCTACTAATTATGCTCAGAGAAGCGGGTTTGGGGGGGGTCTGGCTGTTCATCCAGCGGCCCCCGTCTACAATAGGCGGGCAGACGCTGAAGAGCGGGGGGGTTAGGGGGGGGGGGTCTGGCTGTTCATCCAGCGGCCCCCGTCTACAATAGGCGGGCAGACGCTGAAGAGCGCAGCGGGTGGGGACGTCCTGGAGTGCGTCGGGGTCTCCAGGATATTGGTGACTTGTGGCTTACTCTCGGGAGATTTCAGCGCGTTTAGACGCTTAAGAGCTTAAGGCGCAAAGCTGGAAGAGGGGTTAATTCAGATTAGACGAGTCTGGTGTGTGTCAGGATGGACCCCCCGACTCACCCCCTGAGACTGACCCAGTTATCACCCGCTCCCGGTGGGTTCCGGCTCCGCCGACGTTGCTCGCTAATCCTCGCGTCACTGTTCGGGAGGTGTGGGCATCGGCCGGCCGGCGTCGGTTGGTGCGGCGGCGATCGGCTTTGACGCAACTTCATTCACAGAGCGTCTCACACCAAACGCTTTAGTTTGTTAATACGGATGTGGACATGTGTTCAGGTGGATTTGCTAAAGCACACACATCACACTGAGAAACCCGCCCCTGCCGTCTGCAGATGGGGCTGTATACCTTGTTTTTTATCACAGAATAATTTGGGGCTATTTTCAAAGGGGCCCCGATGTGGTTTATGTGCTGTGAAGTTCTTTTCACTCCCTACTTCGCCAGATGTCACATGGTCGTAGCATGGCCAACCGTGCCTTTCATTATAGCCGTGGTGGGCCTTCTCTTCTGTAATATCATGTCTTTCATCGGCGCTGTGCCTTTGGTGGCTGGCTGACTTGGTCTTTCGACGGGCTGTGTGTCATCAGGCAAGACCATCTGTTGGAACAAAGCACTTTGTTACACACACGGCGAAAGAGCTGATGTTTTTTAGCGCCATGAAGACTCACATCCATTGATATTCTATAGTCCGAGGAAATTGTCTCTAAAAAGCAGATTATTAATAAGTTGTTCGTTTTTTTTGTTGGTGTTGATGTTGCCTCTGATGTGATATTGCTGTGAAATTAATGTCTTGGCTGATTCACATTGGGGGGACTGCGCTTAAATCCGTAACATCAAATCAGCGAGCAGGCGAATAGGAGGTTCAATGGAAACCGATTTATGTTACGTCGGTCAAACGATAATTAAAACTTGCATCCTGCACAATTTCTGCTTCTCCCTCTAGTGAAGACGTCTTCTGCCTGACATGTATACATCTCTTTTCCATCAAATGTTTCAATTCCAGTACGTAGGTTCATTAAAGAAGCATTGGGACATGGGGAATCTTTCCTAGAATATTTAACTAATACTAACCCTTTCCTTGGATGCTTGACATTGCTTGATTGAAAAGGTGGTAAAGCTGGTCATTTTATATCCAAAGCCCAGTGCTACGGAGGATTCAACTATGCAATGGATTCAATATTGAATGTTTTGATAATGTATGGACGCAGGACTGTAACGCCACAGCAAACCCAAAGAGTGTTGTTGATAAAGTGGCATCCTAAAGCCCCCTATTCACAAACAAAACAGAGTAGGGTCTAGTTTATTATAGTCTGTAAAACGACCACCCCTTCCCTTCAGTCATTACACAGGTAATGGCACAATGGCACAATTAGCTCTTTCTGATTGCCTCATTCAAAAGAGAAAATCATAGAAAATAAGTCTGGCCTGAAAGACATCTCGTGCTTTGGTGGAGATCCTCTTTTTTCTCTTGACCATATGATTTAGAAAAAAGAGGAAATATCACAATGCCACCCTCAGCGGCCCCCTTCCGGCCCAGACGCTGCATTCTCGGAATCGGCTCCTCTGAATTGCGACGTATGTTTTCAATATGCCTTTGTTCATTTTCCGCTGCACATACATTCGACAACCCTTCCTTTTGTCCGACATTTTGTCCCAGATCAACAGCGCTAGGCAAGGGGTTTTGCGGAGGTAACCACTAGAGGTGTGACGATTTACTCAGCTCACGATGCGATACAACACACGATATTTGGTTCACGATATTTGCAACAAAACTTGAGTGAAGAAGTTTTTATTATAATTGTTTTAAAGACGCAAGATATGCAAAACAATGCCATTTGCCCTATATTTCCATTTTCTATAAAATTGTAAACAAGATGTGTTATAGTTACATGGTATAAACTAATCATCTTGTCATAAATGGCAATAAAAAAAAAGTTTTCCTTAGTATATTAATTTTTAAGCGCAGACGTATGTCCATAAATAAAGTATGAAAAAAAAGAAAAGTATATCGCGAACCATTTTTTTGACTCAACAATGCATTTCGTCACGTTTTAAAATCGTGATATTTCGTGGCACGAAATATCATCACACCCCTAGTAACCACGCACAGAAAAGCCAGCAGCAGCCGAGCAGTTTGAACCGGGCGGCTGTTGGGCCGAAGGTGTCTCCTATACCTTTAGAGGACAACACGGCCCTCGTCCGCTTAGCCACTGACAGCAGAGGCCACACGGCATCGGGAGGAAGGGAAACGTAAAGATCCTGTTACGTAGAATTCCTGAGAAGAAAAGGTGGAATGGCTGCGGCTAAGTGAAGCACTTGTTTAAAAAAATCGTTTTCAGACGATCGAAAATCCATCATGGACAAAACAAGAAACCTCTTCTTGAACCTCTTCTTTGTCTGCCCCGAATACCTCTGAAGAAAGAGAAAAACGGTAACAATGAATTGTCGGAGGTTGTTGAGGACAAACTGTTTGATTTTCATGTAATTCAAAATACTTTTACCCTTCTTGGGCATCCTCTGGACTCAAGTGATACTTGAGTCTAACTTTTATCGATTTCTTAACACACAAGCAGTTGTTGCGCCCATTTCTGTGAATCTTTGGGATCTTTGGAAAAGAGCGTTAGCGTTCATTGTCTCGTCTTTGACTCGCCTGTGCCGCCCAAAGTCTCACGAACACTTTGGAGACACAGTCGTTTTTTCGGATCGCGCCCCACTCTCTTAAGGCCTCTGGCTACTACAGATTTACTACACTGTATTAATACCGTCGTCCATATATCATTTGTGGTGGAAGACATTCCCCTGACTGCACTAGCTGTTGACTCCGTGCCCCACCGCCTGCAGTAGTCCGGCGAGCCTGCCCACCATTTTGTCTGGGCAGACACATGGTCCTTATTCAATTAGGCCCCGGCCACATGCAGCCCTGTGATTTATGTATGGTGGATTTCATTCGGAGCGTTTTGAAAGGCGGCGATCGGTAGAACAGAGGGAGGCTCTTGCCGAGGGGTTGAATACCCTCTTTCTCGCCCGCCCCGTCAGAGGTTAGAATTCCTCCGACCGCCCCGGCGCAGGCGAGAGGTATCAGTATGCACGCGTGTGTGCACGGACGCGGCAGCAGCCGGCCGCGCACACTGCAGCTGGGAGCGGTAAATATTAGCTCTCCAGATGAACACGGGCCACCCTCAGATATTTAAAGACCCAAATTGAGAGGCTTTCGTATTCGTGTTTTTTTTCTTCCCCCCCCCCCCCCCCCCTCGCCTGGCAGCCCGACCTCAAACCAGCGGCAGACAGCTTGGTTTCGCTCGACAAACATTAGGTAACCATCGCGCTGAGGCCCCCAGTTCCTGGTGCCTGCGAAGGGCACCGGGTTCACCCTGACTACAAACAAACAAGACACGATATTATTACTATTATTATGATCAAGCTCTCATAGGGCGGCATGGGGCTCAGGAGGTAGAGCGGGTCGGGTGTCGAGGTGTCCCTGAGCGAGACGTCTCCCCCTGACTGCTCTCGACGAGCTGGCTGTCGCCTTGAAAGGTTGACACCGCCGTTGACTTGGCCACTGGTTAGAAAAGCGCTATATAAATGCAGTCCATTTACCATTTATTTTTATTATTCACCAGAGGCCTTCTGCTTCAGGTGCTCCTTGGGAAGCTGGCTCCGGAAGCAGCCTGGTTACGAAACAACAAACACGCCATGTGAGATGATAGGGAATAACACGCAGCCACACTCCCCTCTGTCGACAAAGACAACAGTATGTGTTGGCGGGCTCCTGTCTCTGACGCCCGGTCCTCACCAGAGGACAGACAGACGGACGGACAGACAGGCAGCAGGGGAGGAATCCCAAACGGTGGCCAGGAGCCACAGGCACGCCGAAAATGAGATCTTGGGGAGATGTTTGGAGGCACTGTCATTATTTTCCATGAGATGCCCATTCACGGCTCCTTCTGTCGGGAGCACAGCGGAAATTTGTCAAAAGTTGAGAGACGGGCGCGCGCCGCCGGTATGGTTCCACGGTCAGGGGAGACGGGGGTAAGAAATATGGTTTGACATGAGAGCACTTGTACTCGTGTTTGTGGTGTCGTTTTAAATAAGAGCCTGCTGCTCATGTGGTCCTTGATGCGCCTGACCTTGGAAAGTCCACCCTCTCTCTCTCACTCCCTCTCTCTGCTCCCTCTGTGTCTCTCTTTAGCTCTCTCTGTCTGTGTTTGTGAATCTCTCTCTCTCTCTCTCTCTCTCTTTCTCTCTCTTCTCTCACTGTGTCTATCTCTCTCTTTTTTTCTCTATCTCTCTTTCTCTGTTTCTCTCTCTGGCTCTCTCTCTCACTGCGCTCTCTGTGTCTCTCCCACTCTCTCTCTCTCTTTCTCTCTCTCTGTCTCTCTGTCTCGCTCTCACTTGCGCTCTCTCTCTCTCTCTCTCTCTCTCTCTCTATCTCATCACAAGTCTCTCTCGTTCTGTTGAGGGTTTTTCACGGGTTACCGCTTCACCGCTTCATCAACCATGCGGGGGACAGCATCTCTGTTGGCCCTGGCTGTCCCTCCTTCCACAGACCCCTGCGGATATAAGTCTGCTGCTGTAACTTCAGGTTAGCCCCTCCACCGAGGTACACTGTCCCACTCATAGTCCTGTGGAGCCCACAGGCCCCGGTAGCCTCAGCGCCTGTCCAGCGACGGCACCACGGTTAAAAGGTGCTGTTATTGTCCACGCTCGCCAGCAGAGGAGAGCTCATCAGAAGGGTTGTTATAAAGTCCTTTTTTCGTTTCAGTTGGCCTCAAATGAGTTCTTGTTTTACCTCTTGGCGACCTCTTTGGAATGCGGGTGGTTCACTATACTGGAAAAAAGGTAAAGTATTTTAGTGGTGGCCAGCAATTTCACGGTCCGGACTTTGTTTACCTATGGGCCGCCGAGGACATCTTTCATCATATCA
>NC_136936.1:48365522-48490414 GCF_949987615.1 Pollachius pollachius
GTGTTGTTCTCTAAACCCTTCCTCTCTGTCCCCCCCCCCCCCTCAGGTTTTGGATGGACTTCTAGCCCAGTATGGTACCGTAGAAAATGTGGAACAAGGTACGGCATCATCCTGTCGCCTGACTCAGAACCACCATGTTCATGTGCTCTCTGCGTAACCTCAACACACACACACACACACACACACACACACACACACACACACACACACACACACATACATACCACAAACACCCACCTCCCACTGAGTCACTGGTCTCTTCGTGGTCTCTGTTCCCTGGTGCCAGCACATGGATAATATCTAAACATTACCCATCTCTGAATCTGAAATGCCCACCATACATTCCTCCTCCTCCGTCCCCTCCTCCTCCCCGTCTTCCTCCCTCTCCTCCTCCCTCCTCCCTTTCTTTCCTCCCTCTCCTCCTCCCTCCTCCCTCTCCTCCTCCTCCTCCTCCTCCTCCTCCTCTCTTTCCTCCTCCCTCTCCTCCTCCTCCTCTCCCTATCCTCCTCCACCTCCTCCCCCTCCTCTCCCTCCTCCTCTCCCTCCTCCCTCTCCTCCTCCTCCCTCTCCTCCTCCTCCTCCTCCTCTCCCTATCCTCCTCCACCTCCTCCCCCTCCTCCTCCTCCCTCTCCTCCTCCTCCTCCTCCTCCTCCTCTCCCTCCGTCTCCTCCTCCTCCTCCTTCTCCTTCCCGCCCTCCAGTGTCTTTGTGCTGCCATGTGAGTCTTCTAGGGGTGAGGAAGGGTGGGGGAGCGTCTGAGGACCATGTAGACTCTATAATGAGTACTGTGTATTACCAGGGCACAACGTTTATGGATTGAAGTGGGCAAATATGGCTGACATCCAGTAGTAATGTGTTCTCGTGTGTTTGTGTGTGTGTGTGTTTGTGTATGTGGCCGGGGGTGGGCTTGTGTGTGTGTTTGTGTGGGTTGTTTCTGTGTGTGTGTGTGTGTGTTTGTGTGTGTGTGTGTTTGTGTGTGTGTGTGTGTGTGTGTGTGTGTGTGTGTGTGTGTGTGGCCAGGGGCGTGCTTGTGTGTGTGTATGTGGGGGGTGCTTGTGTGTGTGTGTTTTGGGGAGGTACACAGCGGTAATAGGGGAGGTTACTGTAGGCGCCTGTGGTGAGTCGTTCAGTGTGTGTGTGAGTGTGTGTGTGTGTGTGTTTGTGTTTATGGGTGTGTGTCTGTGTGTGGTGATAACCAGAAGTACAGGAATCTCTTAGCTCAAACAGAAACTCTCCACTGGACCAAACACACACACAAACACACACACACACACACACACACGTAAACATACACATACACAAACAAATAAAAAAAAACCTGCTCATACTTCATTTTCTTCTCTTGCTCTCCATCTCTAACACAACCACACAAAAACACACACACACACACACACAGTCACACACAGACACACACACACACAGTCACACACACACACACACACACACACACACACAGTCACACACACACACAGACACGCACGTGCTCCGTGCCAGCCCTGGCGGACTGGGGACGGCCTGGGGCAGGACAGGTGCTGGGAGGCAGCAGCAGGTCAGTCGCCCTGCCCGGTCCTGGCCCCCAAACCCCACCTCGATGACACACCATCACCCGCCCGCCATCGCTTGAACCTCTGCCGCTCGACGCCTGCCCCCCGTCCACAGCGCCAGGACTGCCCTGTCTGTCTGTCAGTCTGTCTGTCTGTCTGTCTGTCAGTCTGGAGCGTTCCCCCCCCCCGGGCCCGGGGTTTCATTCATCCCCGCTTCTGCTCAGCTGCACACCGGCCACCTTCTCCCGCTGCCTGTCTGTCTGTCGGCCTCTCTGTCTTGCCTGTCTGCCTTTCTGTCTGCCGGTCTGTTTGTCTGCCTGCCTGTCTGTCTGTCTGTCTGCATGCCTGCCTTCCTGTCTGTCTGTGTGCCTGTCTGTCTGTGTGCCTCTCCGTTCGTCTGTCTACCTGTCCTCCTGCCTGTCTTTCTGCCTGCGTTTCAGCCCAACTGCGCACACCTCTTTGCCCATCTGTCTGCGTGACCGCCTGCTTGCCCGTGTGTCTTTCTGTTAGTACGTCTGCCCGTTCGCCTGTCTGCCTGCCTTCCAGCCCAACCGCATGCCTGTCTGCCCATCTGTCTGTCTGCCTGTGTGTCTGATGGCCTGTCTGCCTGCCTGTGTGTCTGACGGCCCGTTTTTCTCTCCCTGCTGGCCCGCCATGCTTGTCTGTCACTCTGTCTGGCGTGTGACCGTGTCCCAGTACCCCCTCCCCCCACTCCTCTTGTTCCTGTGTGGCACGGGGAGGCCTGCTGGAGGCCGGGCGGGGCAGGGGGGACGGGCTGACGCGCAGCCCAGCCTGAGAGCACTTGGCCCTGGGACAATATCAGGGTCGGCCCCCTAAGCCACTCCATGCCAGCTGGAAGCCACCGGGTTAACCCTTCCAGAGTGCCTGATCCCTGCATGCGGAGAGACACGCACACACACACACACACACACACACACACACACGCACACACACACACAGAGACACACACACATGCACACACACACACAGACAAACGCACACACGCACACACACATACACATACACACACACACATACGCGCCCAAACACGCACGCACATACACACAAACACACACACACACTCACACACACACACAGACACATACACACACCCTTATACAGACACAGACACAAGCGCACAAACACATACACACAAAGGCAGACACACAGACACACACACACAAACACACACACACAGACACACACTCACACACACGCACACACACACACACATACACATACACACAAACATACACATACATAAAATATACACAAACACACACACACACACACAAACACACAAACTTCACTGTCAGAGGAAGTACTTAGCTCTCTGAGATAAGCAAAGAGAAAGCAGATTTACCTATCGGAATAAATGTCAGACTTGTCTGACACCGGCATATTTTTAGGCCTGGAGCCAGTTTGTTTCCTGAGCTTGTAGTGGGTGAGCCAGAACACTAATAGAAGCAACAACATGACTTCTGTGATTACCGTGCTCCTCCATGAGTAGCCAGGGTCCAGGGCCGCGGTCGGACCACAGACACACACAGCTCTACACCCGCAGACCTCTGGCCTGTGGTTCAGGGGGAAACTACACAACACCTTGATAAAGAAACTATCGGTACCAAACAAGACAAATAGTCCCGAAGCCGATACAAAGAGAAGAGATTAAGCAGAAAGCGTTTGTTTTTCCGCCTGTCATCAATACAGAATAGTTTTTGCCAAACCACAAACAAAGTAGCCGGTGCCAGCGGTCGTGCCACAAAGGCCGTTTGAGTTCTGATTGGCTGTGATGTTCTACAGCAAGCTAGGTGTCCTATCGTGAAGAACAACAAACTATCCATCCATACAAAAGAGGTTAAAAACTGTGTCCTTAATTCTTTTGGTGTAATGCCTGCACCTCCTCCCCCCCCCCCCCCCCCCCCTCTGTTTTCACGGGCCGCAGTGCCCCACGCACGGCACACAAGGACTGCATTCAAAGCAACACAATGCCCTCATCATGCCCGTTATGTTAATCTGATTTGGACCGGCCCACTCACCCAGTCATGAGCACTGCTGGCCAGGGTTGCCTTGGAGCGTGTCACGTAGACATCGGTGTCATTAATTAGGTTAATTATGAGAGTTCAACTCCAGAGTGTACTACTGCCACCTCTACCGCTACTAATGCTAACACTTCTACAAAAGTATTTGAATTTTCAGGCAAAAAAAATTTGATTGTAAGAATGAAGTGATTCCGTTTGATATTTTCGTTTTATTTTGTGCTCTTTTGTGTTTGGGAAACACATTCACAACACAACTTGGCCTTCCACAAAATTGTAGTTGTATGTCACGCGGGAATTTGTCAATTGGAGCCCAGTTCCTGTAAGCAGCCAATCGCTCGGGGCCGTGACCGCAGTGGGGTTGTGAGTCCCTCCATTCATGCCCGGTCGCTGGCACTGAGGCGAGGCAGGGCTTGCTGCCGTGGTAACGCGGCGACAATTACACAGCGTCACGGCGTGCATACGAAAAGACACATGACCCACCGTTTGTTCTTCTTCTGTTGTTGTGCTTCTTGTCGTACAGTGAACACTGACACAGAGACCGCCGTGGTGAATGTGACGTACGCCACAAAGGAAGAGGCCAAACTGTAAGTAGCACATGTCTGACCCCGGCCTGCTCGTTAATCCAATCAGTTGATTTGCGCTCCGGTTAGTTAAAACACAGGTTTCCCTAGCCTCTCATTAACCCTGATTAAAGTAACGTCATTACTTTACACAGATCTTACCCGCATGCTACACATACTGGAACGTACTGTAGCGTTTGTTTGGATTACATGTTGTACATTTTAGGAGCGTCATAATTTCCTAATCTTTTTTCCGTCACCTCCGACTCCATGATCTCCATCCCCACCCCCCTCCACCAACAATGCTAAAAAACACCACCACCTCCATCCACCAAAAATAACTGCCACCCACTTTCGTCTACCACCTCCATCACCACTACTACCAACACCACCTCCTTCCACCCGCTACCTCCACCTCCACCTCCTCCACCACCTCCACCTCCTCCACTACCTCCACCCACCTCCTCTACCACCTCCACCTTTACCTCCCCCACTACCTCCACCCACCTCCTCCACTACCTCCACCCACCACCTCCATTCCAACACTACCCACAACACCTCCATCACCACCTCCTCCATCCCCTTCACCCACCTCCACCACCACCTCCATCTCCACCCACCATCACCTCCACCCACCTCCACCTCCACCACTACCTCCACCCACCACCTCCATTCCAACACTACCCACAACACCTCCAACCCCACCTCCTCCACCACCTCCACCTTTCCCCACTCCACTACCTCCACCCACCTCCTCCACTACCTCCACCCACCACCTCCATTCCAACACTACCCCACAACACCTCCATCACCACCTCCTCCATCCCCTTCACCCACTTCCACCACCACCTCCATCTCCACCCACCATCACCTCCACCCACCTCCTCCTCCACCACTACCTCCACCCACTACCTCCATTCCAATACTACCCACAACACCTCCAACCCCACCTCCTCCACCACCACCACCTCCACCTCCTGCACTACCTCCACCCACCTCCTCAACTACCTCCACCCACCACCTCCATTCCAACACTACCCACAACACCTCCATCACCACCTCCTCCATCCCCTTCACCCACTTCCACCACCACCTCCATCTCCACCCACCATCACCTCCACCCACCTCCACCTCCACCACTACCTCCACCCACCACCTCCATTCCAATACTACCCACAACACCTCCAACCCCACCACCTCCACCTTTACCTCCTCCACTACCTCCACCCACCTCCTCCCACCACCTCCATTCCAACACTACCCACAACACCTCCATCACCACCTCCTCCATCCCCTTCACCCACTTCCACCACCACCTCCATCTCCACCCACCATCACCTCCACCCACCTCCACCTCCACCACTACCTCCACCCACTACCTCCATTCCAATACTACCCACAACACCTCCAACCCCACCTCCTCCACCACCTCCACCTTTACCTCCTCCACTACCTCCACCCACCTCCTCCACTACCTCCACCCACCACCTCCATTCCAACACTACCCACAACACCTCCATCACCACCTCCTCCATCCCCTTCACCCACTTCCACCACCACCTCCATCTCCACCCACCATCACCTCCTCCACTACCTCCACCCACCACCTCCATTCCAACACTACCCCCAACACCTCCATCACCACCTCCTCCATCCCCTTCACCCACTTCCACCACCACCTCCATCTCCACCCACCATCACCTCCACCCACCTCCACCTCCACCACTACCTCCACCCACCACCTCCATTCCAACACTACCCACAACACCTCCAACCCCACCTCTTCCACCACCACCACCTTTACCTCCTCCACTACCTCCACCCACCTCCTCCACTACCTCCACCCACCACCTCCATTCCAACACTACCCCCAACACCCCCAACACCTCCAACACCCCCTCCTCCACCCCCCAATGCAGAGCGATCGAGAAGTTGACGGGCCACCAGCTCGAGGAACACTCCTTCAGGGTGTCGTATATTCTGGACATGGACGCCGCTCCGGCCTTCACGGCCCCGCGCATGCGTCGCGGGGGCCGCTCCTCCAGGGACCAGGACCAGGGCTCCCAGCCGGGGCCCTCGGGGGGGTTCGGGGCACCGCGGCACAAGCAGCACGACTTCCCGCTGCGCATGCTGGTGCCCACCCAGTTTGTGGGCGCCATCATCGGCAAGGAGGGCCTGACCATCAAGAACGTCACCAAGCAGACCCAGTCCAAGTGAGGCCCCGGAGACCCCGCACCACGGCCGAGCCATTAGTCCAATTCACAGCGAGAGCGCCATGTAATACAACGCCATATGCAAACCACAAAGGCTGATTTAAAAAAAAAAGTACCACAAAAAAAAGTTTAAAAAAAGTTTAAACTAAAGGTTTTTTTTTTTTTTTGGGGGGGGGGGGGGGGGGGGGGGTTTGTTACTGTTACTGGCGTACAGTAGGAGATTCGTATTTGTTTTACTTTTTTAATTCAATAGTTAAATAGAGATGTTAAAATATCAATTCATCTCAACACATAGGCCTGGCCTAAAGGAAAGAGGAGTTTATAAGTTGAATGCTTCCAATGTTGTGTGGGTCATACTATAGAATGATTTATTGCCTGTTTAGTGAATAATACAGAACATACGGAACTCGAAAAAGAAAAAATGCATTCTAAATTGCAATATTGGTCCAAATTAATCGCAATTAGCTGAATTCCCCGAATCGTTCAGCCCTACTTCGCAGGCACGGCTGCTCTGCTCGCTGTATGGAACATCAGCCTCTTCTAAACACCCTCTCTCTGGAGTTTGAGTTTGGGATTTGTTTCTAGGGTTCTTCTTTGTGAACCTAAAAACCGTCTGCACCCCTCCTGCTGCACTCTCTGTGACACTTCTTACCGCTTTGTTCCTTGCTTGTGAAAACAGCAGATGAGACGGACTGCTTTGGTCCCAAGGACGTGTTTAGAAATGACACTAAGCCAAGCCTCCTCCTAGCTCTCTCTCAACCCTCTGTTTCGCCCTACCTCTCTTTCTCTCTCCTCATCTCTTTACCCATTTGATTCTCTCTCTCTCCTCCTCTCATTCTTTCTCTGTCTCTGTTTCTTTCATTCTCTCTCTCTCCCTCTCTCTGTCTCTCTCTCTCTCTCTCTGTCTCTCTCTCTCATTCTCTGTCTCTCTCTCTGTCTCTCTCTTTCTCTCTCTCTCTCTCATTCTCTGTCTCTGTCTCTGTCTCTCTCTCTCTCTCTCTCTCTCTCTCTCTCTGTCTCTCTCTCATTCTCTGTCTCTCTGTCTCTCTCTCTCTCTCTGTCTCTCTCTCTGTCTCTGTCTCTCTCTCTCTGTCTCTCTTTCTCTCTCTCTCTCTCTCTGTCTCTCATTCTCTCTTTCTCTCTCTCTGTCTCTCTCTCTCTCTCTCTCTCTCTCTCTCTCTCTCTCTCTTTCTCTCTCTCTCTCTCTCTCTCTCTCTCTCTCTCTCTCTCTCTCCCTCCCTCCCTGTCCACCCCTACCTCTCTCTCCCAGGGTGGACATCCATCGAAAGGAGAACGCGGGTGCGGCGGAGAAGCCCATCACCATCCACTCCACCCCCGAGGGCTGCTCCTCCGCCTGCAGCATGATCCTGGACATCATGCAGAAGGAGGCCGTGGAGACCAAGGCGTGAGTCCCCCCCCCCCCCCCCAAACACACACACACACCAATCAATAACACCGATCAACGGCATTGATCAAACACGCCATCTTCCTGTTGACTTTAACCTTTAGAGTTTGACCGCGGCAAGTTTGACCCCACTCTTTTATCCCGGGTTCGATTCCCAAAGCGTCTACATTACCGGCCAACCCGAGGCCTCCCTGCGCCCGGGACCTGCTGTCCTTACAGGGTCATTAATGGCGGTATCACTATACAGCGCTGGATCTGTAGCCACTCCGGGTCACGCAGCCGTCCTCTGATCTCAGCCTTTAACTAACCTGGAGGATCCTTTAAGTAACCCGGAGACCGGAGACTCTCCTGTCTCTCGTGTGTGGACAGGAGAGACGGGAGGCTGGAGAGACAGGAGAGGCAGGAGGGACAGGAGAGGAAGGAGAGGCAGGAGAGGCAGGAGAGACAGGAGAGGCAGGGGAGACAGGAGAGGCAGGGGAGACTTGGGGTAGGAGTCTCTCCTGTCCTCTCTCGTGTCCACGCAGCAGTCCTCTGATCTGATCCCTTCACCAAACGCTCTTCCCCATGTGTAAACACACACGCACACGTATCAGTGGGCTGTCGATGGCTCTTGACACATTTAAGGAGACACTCATTCCCACTCCTTCACTCCTATTGTACGCGCACGGCTCCTTCACCCACCCATCCTGAGAGTGGAGAGCTCTGGTGTGACCTCACCCCCACCCTCACCCTCACCGCCGACAGACGAATGATTCCTCCCGAGAACACACATAAAGGGCTGCACACGACCACGCTGACAAACGCCCCGTCGTCACACCGGCCGCCTCTCCACACCCCGCCGTACGCCTCCTTATCGACCCGGCTCCCGCAGGTTCGCCCAGTCACCAGTCACCAGTAACCACCACACGCCCTAACCCACTAACCACCACCACCACCACCGCCACCACCACCGCCACCACCACCCCCAAACGGATATCCAACTTGAAAGGCCTCGCCGCCCTTCCTCTACCTCGCCCTGCACACACTCCTTCAAAGTACATCGTCTTATTCATCTTATTTCACACTGTGATCTTAACCCCCCCCACAGTGAAACCACCGCTTCATTCAGAACCGATTCCCGGGCCCCCCCCAGTCCCACACATGTCGGCCTAAGCGCAAACACATTACCGATAAAACGCCCCTCATCGCATCTCTGGCTACGGAGGACATTTCCCACCACCACAAAGGCATCTAGGCACGCACACAGACACACACACACACACACAGACACACACAGTGTTTGTGAGAGTCACCAGCGCTCCCAGCTGGTCCGTTATCCACATTCCAAGCAGCTCATCGCACCACAACACAGCCCTGCTCCTACGGCACTGCTGGAGGTTTTTGGGATTGTGTGTTTGTACTTGTGTATGTGTGTTTGTGTATTTGTTTGGGTGCGATATGCCAATGAGGGCATGCTGTTTGTGTGTGTGTATGTGTTTTGTGTGTATGTTTCTGCAACCATTAGGTGTGTGTGTTTGTGTTTGTGTGCGTCTTTATGCGCTATTGTGTTCCTGGGACACAATGTTTGCCATTTGTCATTTTTGTATATTTGCATATGTTGTATGTATGCACTTCAATAAATCTGTTAACGTGCGTTTGTGTGTTTGTGTTCGTGCCTGTGTGTGTGTGTTTGTGTGTGTGTGTGTGTGTGTGTGTGTGTGTGTGTGTGTGTGTGTGTGTGTGTGTGTGTGCGTGCCTGCCTGCGTGTCTGTGTGTGTGTGTGCAGGACGGAGGACATCCCCCTGAAGATCCTGGCCCACAACAGCCTGGTGGGCCGACTGATCGGGAAGGAGGGACGCAACCTGAAGAAGATCGAAGAAGACACCGGGACCAAGATCACCATCTCCTCGTTAGTCCTCACTCACTCACTCACTCACTCACTCACTCACTCACTCACTCACTCACTCACTCACTCACTCGCTCACTCACTCGCTGCCTCAATAGTTCACTCACTCACTCACTCAATCACTCACTCACTTACTCGCTGCCTCAATAGCTCACTCACTCACTCACTTACTCACTCGCTGCCTCAATAGCTCACTCACTCACTCACTCACTCACTCGCTGCCTCAATAGCTCACTCACTCACTCACTCACTCACTCACTCACTCACTCACTCACTCACTCGCTGCCTCAATAGCTCACTCACTCACTCATTCACTCACTCACTCACTCACTCGCTGCCTCAATAGCTCACTCACTCACTCACTCACTCACTCACTCACTCGCTGCCTCAATAGCTCACTCACTCACTCACTCACTCACTCACTCACTCACTCACTCGCTGCCTCAATAGCTCACTCACTCACTCACTCACTCACTCACTCACACACTCGCTCCCTCGCTCTCTCACTCACGCACACACACACACACACACACACACACACACACACACACACACACACACACACACCATCACCACTGACTGCTAGCAGGTGTCTATCTCCTGGCTCCCAGAAGCCACCAAGAAGAACCCAGAGGGCGAGGAACTGGGTTCCCTGCCCCCCCCCCCACATCTTCACCATGAACGGCCTTTGATTTTTGGACACACTTCCCAGCAGCGGGGCATGTGGTTTCACTCAGAGAGGCACAGCTCTGTCCTGATGTGACGAGCTGATTAGGGGACCCTCGTTTCAGAAGAGTGGTGATCACAACCCCATTATACGGACCGCACTCCTCAACCCCGCGTTCATTTTGCGCTAATGAATTACTGTGGTTAGGGCGTAATGAGCTGTGATAGAGAGAGAGGGAGGGAGAGTGAGGGAGAGAGAGGGAGAGAGAGGGAGACTGAGGTGGAGAGAGGGAGATGGAGAGAGGGAGAGAGAGGGAGGGAGAGAGAGGGAGACTGAGGGGGAGAGAGGGAGATGGAGAGAGGGAGAGAGAGGGAGAGAGAGGGAAGGAGAGAGAGTGAGGGAGAGAGAGGGAGACTGAGGGGGAGAGAGGGGGACTGAGGGGGAGAGAGGGCGATGGAGGGAATGAGAGAGAGGTAGAGGCAGCATCAGATATTGATGAGACTCTACACTAGTCTCTGAGATGGTATATCTTTTCAAAAGGCCCCTCCACCTACACACACAAACACACACATGCACACCTGCACGCACACACGAAAACACACACACACACACACACAAACAGACACACAGGGCAAACGGAATAGATTGGCTCCATATTCAAAGACACAAAGGGGTTTTCTGCTTTGCAGGATGGAGGCTAAGTGGTTTTATGGAGCCATTGATCGTTTGATCAATGGAGCAATGGGTTGAAATTCAAGTGTGTGTTGGGAAGACATCTTTTAGCTTTTTTGCCACAATTTGTACTTAGTTAGTGATGTTTTTGTGTCATTATTTAGTGTTATTATTAAGAATTATTAAGAATTATTCAGCCAGTATTTATTTTCACATAAGTGGAAATAAATAATGATGAATAATAATGAACCATAATTATTCGTCATTATTTATTTCCAACAACACGATCCTCTGTGTGAAACTCAATCCGTCACATCCCTCCACAATTAGGACCAACTCTACCCTAATGTAAAACCTGTGTTGTTGCAGACTTTATGTTGGCTGCACCGCAGCGCGTTGTGCGATGAGGTTGAGTCATGTTCTACTGATACGAGATGAGGCTGATATGAGATGAGTGCAGTGATTTAACATCGACACTGAGTGACCTCACCTGCTGAAGGGGAACGAGCTGCTCGACTAATCGCTGTTCAACGTTTTCATATCCCTGTGTGTGTGTGTGTGTGTGTGCGTGCGTGCTTGCGTGCGTGTCTGCATCCGTGTGCGTGTGTGTGTGTGTGTGTGTGTGTGTGGGCCCCAGGTTACAGGACCTCACCATCTACAACCCGGAGCGGACCATCACGGTGAAGGGCGCCATGGAGGACTGCTGCAAGGCCGAGGCTGAGATCATGAGGAAGCTGAGGGAGGCCTACGAGAACGACATCGCTGCTATCAACGTAAGCCCCGCCCCACATTTAGCACTGTGTGCGTGTGGGTGTGTGTGGGTGGTTGTGGGTGTGTGTATGTGTGGGGGTGTGTGTGCGTGCGTGTGCGCCTGGGTGTGCGTGTGTGTGTGGTGTCATACTTGTAGTGGTGTTGGCGGTGGTAGAGTCCGCCCTGGAGGTGAATGCGTGTGTGTACGTGTGTGTGTGGTGGAGTCATAGTTGTAGCGGTGGCGGTGGTGGCGGCGGCGGTGGTGGCGGCGGCAGCGGTGGCGGAGGTGGTGGTGGTGGTGGTGGTGGTGGCGGCGGTGGCGACGGTGGTGGTGGCGGCGGCGGCAGAGTGTGAACGTGTGAAGCGGTGGCTGGTGGTGGTCTGTGCAAGGTAGTCTCCTCCACCCTGCTGGTTGAGGTGGTGGAGGCAGAGGCCTCCTCCACCCCTCACCATGAGACGGGAGGAGAAGGTATGGCGGCCCAGCGTGGTGGACCTGCTGCTGCTTGGGGTGGAGGAGGAGAGGGACGACGGGGAGAGGACTGCGTGTGATGACCTCTTCGTGACTCGGTGGCCCCTGGGCGTGTGTGCGGCGGCGGTGTATGAAACCCTGTACGAGGCGCGGCGGTAATACCGCTCCATCAGACCCAACAGCATCACTAACGCCGCTGCTTGTCCGACCGGTAAACGGAGCGGTGTAAACGATCACCAAATAGCTCATCAGTGACTCGCAAAGTGCTTCAGCAAAGCATGTTTATGTTTATGTGTGTGTGTGTGTGTGTGTGTGTGTGCGTGTGTGCGTGTGTGTGCCTGTTTGTGTTTGTGTGTGTGTTTGTGTGTTTGCGTGAGAAGGAGGCCATTACGAGGCGAGCGAGAAGCTCTGACTCACGCCCCCCCCCCCCACCCCTGCTGTGAGTGTCTGTGTGCCTGCTGGAGCACGCCGCGGTTCCCAGCATACACCTGATATCCGTCGCCGCCGCCGCCGTCGCGGTAGCCGCGCCGCAGAACGGCTAGTCTTTCACACAGAGCCGGTGACATCATCATCACCGTGCTGGGGGTGGTTGGTAGGGGGAGGATTGGGGGGGGGGGGGGGGGGGGGGAAGAACAGCCTGTGGAGGTCAGAGCTGCTGACGGGGATGGGCGGAGACTAGGAGGAACGGGGTAGCATGTCATCGCACGTGTGTCTACTCCTGATTGGATTAAAGCCAGTGGGAGATTGGCCTTCTTCTCCCAGGGCTAATATTGGCGTCTTGAGGCCTGCTGGACTCGAGTCGGGGGGCAGCTGACAACGGGCTTCGAAATAGACGGGCTTTTATGTCATGGAAATGTTTATTTCTTGAAGGCTTCTTTGCGTCGTAAACGAGGCTATTTCTGGTGCTCCGGCAACACAAAGTGATGGTGTATTCATTTCGGTCCCTTGTTGACATGTGTATCTGGGTATTTAGGCATGATGTATCACACTGCGGGCGGTGCGCCGGGTGTACGGCGGTGGACACGCTGTGTACACTCTCTCTCTCACCGGCCGGACGTCTGTGTAGTGGGCCGCTATGGCCATCTAGCGTGGCGGTGTGGACGTTGCACTGAGCACACACACACACACACACGCATGAACACAAACACACACACACATCGATGTGTGCCCACACACACAAAAACTTGCACAGACACTCACACACTTTACACACACACAGACACTCACACACTTTACACACACACAGACACACACCCATACACTCAAATCTCCGACAAACACACACACACACATTCAACAGCCAAACACACACACTCACACTCAACCCACACAACAGACAGGAAGGAGCGAGAGAGGTGAAAGCAGACCCTGTTGTGTCCGTCACGCTTCCAGGAAGCAGGAATAATGAGGAGAATAAAGACTGGAAAAAGGGATCAGCGGAGTCGAAACGTCTCTGTGTTTGAACAGTTGGTCGCCCACCTTTCACGTGTACTGTGTGTCTCTCTCTCTCTCTCTCTCTCCCCGACAGCAACAAACCAACCTTACCGCGGGCCTGAACCTCAATGCCCTGGGCATCTTCTCCTCCGGCCTCTCAGTGCTGCCCCCTACTGCCGGGCCGAGGGGTGGCGTCCCCCAAGTGGCACCCGCGGGATACAATCCTTTCCTAGTGAGTTCCCCTCATTCACCTCCTCTCCGTCTCACTTCCTCTACATAGCACCATGACCATATATGGGCACGTTTTTGTTTTTCATTGTCACGTTTCCACCCCTTGATTGAATCCACCGCCACTTGTGTTTGTTGTAAAAGCGCGTCGAGCTAATGCCTGCTCCCGGCCAGGAAGTCCTCGATGGGGGTAAACCCAGAGTAGTGAGGTGCTTTTGATGCACAACAGTGTTTTGACTGGGGGGGTTTGTATTCATCCGGTCGCACACACAGTTTGAAACCACACGCAGAATCCCCCCCCCCCCCCCCCCCCCAGCCCTCCAGGGATGACTCAGTTATCTGTAACAGTCGGTATCATCTGGCACTGAGACGCAGGCCTCTGAGGCAGAGCTTCAGAATGTATTGTTGTCAAGCTCGTAATGTGAACGTGTGATTCATTCACCCACCCAAATTCCCCCTTTAGACGTGTGTGTGTGTGGGTGTGGATGTGTGTGTGTGTGTGTGCACGTGCACGTGTGTGTGTGTGAGAGAGCGTGTGACACCGCCTCTGGGTCCATTCCTGTATAATCTGACGGGTCTGTGTTTCTTGTTTGTGTTTCCGTTTCAGAGTCACTCTTCACATCTTAGTGGCCTCTACAGGGTACCTCCAGCAAGTACCCTGCCCCACCAGCACTCTGTAGGTCCCCCACCTCCACCCATTACACACAGCCAGGAACCTCCACCCTTACACACAGCCAGGGACCTCCAACTTTACACACAGCCAGGAACCTCCACCCTCTTTACACACAGCCAGGAACCTCCACCTTTACACACAGCCAGGGACCTCCACCTTTACACACAGCCAGGAACCTCCACCTTTACACACAGCCAGGAACCTCCACCTTTACACACAGCCAGGAACCTCCACCCTCTTAACACACAGCCAGGAACCTCCACCTTTACACACAGCCAGGAACCTCCACCCTCTTTACACACAGCCAGGAACCTCCACCTTTACACACAGCCAGGGACCTCCACCTTTACACACAGCCAGGGACCTCCACCTTTACACACAGCCAGGAACCTCCACCCTGTTTACACACAGCCAGGAACCTCCACCCTCTTTACACACAGCCAGGGACCTCCACCTTTACACACAGCCAGGGACCTCCACCTTTACACACAACCAGGAATCTCCACCCTCTTTACACACAAACAGGAACCTCCACCTTTACACACAAACAGGAACCTCCACCTTTACACACAGCCAGGGACCTCCACCCTCTTTACACACAGCCAGGAACCTCCACCTTTACACACAGCCAGGGACCTCCACCTTTACACACAGCCAGGGACCTCCACCCTCTTTACACACAGCCAGGAACCTCCACCCTCTTTACACACAGCCAGGGACCTCCACATTTACACACAGCCAGGGACCTCCACCTTTACACACAACCAGGAACCTCCACCCTCTTTACACACAAACAGGAACCTCCACCTTTACACACAGCCAGGAACCTCCACCTTTACACACAGCCAGGGACCTCCACCTTTACACACAGCCAGGGACCTCCACCCTCTTTACACACAGCCAGGAACCTCCACCTTTACACACAAACAGGAACCTCCACCCTCTTTACACACTATTAAACTAGTGGGTGTTGTTTTTTCCAATCAAGGTTTCAGTATTCGACCAAATGGAGGAAAAAACATGTATGATCTTATTCATAAAAAGGAGCTAATTTTGTTTTATTCCTTCTCCTTCTCCTCCTTCTTCTCATTTTTGTTCCTCTTCTTCTACTCATCCTCTTTCTTCTCCTTCTCCTCCTTCTTCTCCTCGTTCTCTTTCTCCTTCGCCTTCTCCTTTTCCTCCTTCCTCAACTTGTCAACTTCCTCCTCGTTCTCTTCCT
This sequence comes from Pollachius pollachius, assembly GCF_949987615.1. NCBI lineage: Eukaryota > Metazoa > Chordata > Actinopteri > Gadiformes > Gadidae > Pollachius > Pollachius pollachius. The sequence goes on from NC_136936.1 coordinate 48,381,283, forward strand.
CCTTCTCCTTCTCCTTTTTGTTCCTCTTACCCTCCTCCTCCCCTCCCCCTCATCCTTCTCCTCCTCCTCTCCCTCCTGCTTCCCCTTCCCCTCCTCCTCCTCCTCCCCCTCCTGCTTCCCCTCCCCCTCCTCCTCCTCCCCTCCTCCTTCTCCTCCTCCTCCCCCTCCTGCTTCCCCTCCCCCTCCTCCTCCTCCCCTCCTCCTTCTCCCCTCCTCCTTCTCCTCCTCCTCCCCCTCCTGCTTCCCCTCCCCCTCCTCCTCCTCCCCTCCTCCTTCTCCCCTCCTCCTTCTCCTCCTCCTCCCCCTCCTGCTTCCCCTCCCCCTCCTCCTCCCCCTCCTGCTTCCCCTCCCCCTCCTCCTCCTCCCCTCCTCCTTCTCCCCTCCTCCCCCTCCTGCTTCCCCTCCCCCTCCTCATCCTCCTCCCCTCCCCTCCTCCTTCTCCTCCTCCTCTCCCTCCTGCTTCCCCTCCCCCTCCTCCTCCCCCCCTCCTCCTCCTCCTCCTCCCCCCCCTCCTCCTCCTCTTCCTCCTCCTCCTCCCCCCCCTCCTCCTCCTCCCCCTCCTTCTCCTCCTCCTCCTCCTCCTCCTCCTCCTTCTCCTCCTCCCCCTCCTCATCCTCCTCCCCCTTCTGCTTCCCCTCCTCTTCCTCCTCCTCCTCCTCCTCTTCCTCCTTGCAGCAGCAGGCTCCAGAGCAGGAGGTAGTCTACCTCTTCATCCCTACTCAGGCTGTCGGGGCGCTGATCGGCAAGAAGGGCCAACATATCAAACAACTGGCCCGCTTCGCTGGGGCTTCAATCAAGGTGGGCCTCAGTCCTCCAGTCCTCCTCCCCTCAGACAGCCAGGCTATCTGACAGACAGGCTGTAGGCTAACCTGCCAAACGTTACACCCTCCCCATGGTGTCTCTGTAACTATGCACTCTAACTTCCCAGATGTGGTTTCAGCATATTTTATCATGAGAGAGAGAGAGAGAGAGAGAGAGAGAGAGAGAGGGAGAGAGGGAGAAAGAGAGAGAGGGAGAGGGAGGGAGGGAGGGAGAGAAAGAGAAAGAGGGAGGGAGGGAGGGAGAGGGAGGGAGAGAGAGAGAGGGAGGGAGGGAGAGAGATGGTTTATCTATGATGTGGACAGGGAAAGAGAGGGGGAGAGAGAGAGAGGGAGGGAGGGAGAGAGATGGTTGATCTATGATGTGGAGAGGGAGAGAGGGGGGGAGAGAGAGAGAGAGAGAGGGAGGGAGGGAGAGAGATGGTTTATCTATGATGTGGAGAGGGAGAGAGGGGGGAGAGAGAGAGAGAGAGAGGGAGGGAGGGAGAGAGATGGTTTATCTATGATGTGGACAGGGAAAGAGAGGGGGAGAGAGAGAGAGAGAGTTTATCTATGATGTGGAGAGGGAGAGAGAAAGAGAGAGAGAGAGAGAGGGAGGGAGGGAGAGAGAGGGTTTATCTATGATGTGGAGAGAGAGAGAGAGATTCCTAGAAGTGCTGACTGTGGGGGTTCATCCAACACAGACGACAAAACAAAATGTTTGAGTGGCGGTGGCTCTGTCATCTCATTGGCTCCGCCGCGAGGGCTGGGGTCTGAGCTGTCCCCCCCCCCCCCCCCGCCGGAGTGTGTAGTGTTTACAGAGTGTGTAGAGGGTGCGTGGTGTGTACAGAGCATCTGGAAGAAGGATGACTCACAGTGACGAGGCACCAGGACAGTGCGTCTGTCTGTTGGGGGGGTGGGAGGGTAGCATTCATGTGGACGTGAAGATGCTCAGCCCCCCCCCCCCCCCCCCCGCCTGCTGCTCTCTAAACACCTGCTCCTGTGTCCCGTGAGTCAGATCGCACCGGCAGAAAACCCAGAGGTGACCGAGAGGATGGTCATCATCACTGGACCACCTGAGGCTCAGTTCAAGGTGAGACATTTACGTTACGTTTACATTAAAGGGTAATTCCGGTGTAAAGTGGATTTGGGATATGTTCTGTATGATAATGAGTTGAAACGAGCACAAAAAAACGTATATAGACGCTTTCTTCAGTTGGCTGTTTTTAGACGATTTTATCAAAACGCTATAAACTTGGAACGATGGGGTAAAAACTGGTAAAAACTAAATCGCTATTTTAAACCATTTAAAAGGCTAAAAGTAGCCCGCCACTTCTTTGGTAGTATAATAAGGGTCTTAACATATAAAACGAGGCATTGAGAACTTTGCAAGTGTACAGATTGTTTATTAAAAAGGACATTTTATACACACAATACCATCAGTAGATCACCCGTCGACGCCATTTTGTTTTTAAGACTCGATAGGTAGATTGACGAACACAGAGATTGTGACATCCGTCAGCAACACACATGCTCTTTGTTCGCCAATCTACTTATCGAGTCTTAAAAACAAAATGGCGTAGATGGGTGATCTACTGATGGTATTGTGTGTATAAAATGTCCTTTTTAATAAACAATCTGTACACTTGCAAAGTTCTCAATGCCTCGTTTTGTATGTTAAGACCCTTATTATACTACCAAAGAAGTGGCGGGCTACTTTTAGCCTTTTAAATGGTTTAAAATAGCGATTTAGTTTTTACCATAACCAGTGCCCCCATCGTTCCAAGTTTATAGCGTTTTGATAAAATCGTCTAAAAACAGCCAACTGAAGAAAGCGTCTATATACGGTTTTTGTGCTCCAAAACGAACGTTTCAACTCATTATCATACGAAACATATCCCAAATCTATTTTACACCGGAAGTACCCTTTAAGGGCGTTTAGCAAGACGCTTTTAACCAAGGTGACTTAGTTCATTTTTGTCCATAGCGCCTTACAATAAGTTCATTCATCAGAAGAAAGAGGAACAATATATCGTGTCGGTAGAGTAAGGATGTTTATAGAACCAACCGTGCAACAAAGATAGCTAGGATAAGACGCTGCACAATGTACTATTTTTGAGTGCAAGGACGTACAACATACAATAAGTGCGTACATTAAAAAGAGTGTTATTTTTAACCCATTTTAATTAGCTCATTAATTATAAAAAAAATAATTAAAACCCATTGTGTTTTGGGAAATATCAGCAAATACCCAGGACAGTACAGTTTGCGTAGTGACACACTTTAACCTCAGTAGTTTTTCTTGAGTTTCATTCCCAACTCAGCTGTAGTTTGATTTCCGATGTAGCCCCAGTGAACCCCTATGAACCGCCAGTGTACCCCCAGTTTACCCCGGTCTCTCTTCACCTCCACCCCCCCCCCCACCCCGTGTGATGCAGGCACAGGGCAGGATATTCGGGAAACTGAAGGAGGAGAACTTCTTCACGGCCAAAGAGGAGGTGAAGCTGGAGACCCACATCAAGGTTCCCTCCACTGCCGCCGGGCGCGTCATCGGCAAGGGCGGCAAAACCGTGAGTCAATTCTATTCTAATTTTATTGCCCTTAATCACCGTTACAGTCTCACAGGGCTTAACAGGCCAAATATTTATGACACCCCCCTGACCCAAGCCCCTACAAGGGCAAGAAAAAACTGCCTCCCTATATCCTCCCGCTTTCTACGGGAATTGTTCCCTTTAGTTTCAAGGCTGCCCTAGATCCTGAATTAGTCAGCAACTAACCCCGAGTTCCCAAGGAAACCGTTTAGGACCTTTATCAGTGGAGTGGTTAATGTTCAAAGATGAAACGTTATACCACCAGGAGTGAGTGTGATTAGCCGTTACAAGCCGTTTTGAAAATCGTCTTGTAACCCACTCGTGATGTCAGAAGAGGCGGATTTTCAAAATGGCTTGTAACGGCTGATCACACTCACTCCTGGTGGTGTTATACGTCACCTTTTAAGTACACTTTTGAGTACAGTCCTTTCCAGGGTTTATGTGTGGGATCGTATTCGAGTCGTTTGTCACTCGCTGGTCTGCCTTCTGCTGCGGGGTTTGCACCGGCGTGTTATTCTCCTACACTCCCCAGAATGGCTCCGTGATGTCACATCGTCTACACATCGTTGCAGCAGAGTGTTTCAAGTCAAAGGGAAATACGGCTGAGTACGGTGGAGGGGGACCGAATAGGCAGGGGCTCGTCATGTGTGGTCGAAGATTACAAGGTGCAGTCTGCCGGGAGAGAACAGTAGCAGCGTAGAACGGGTGATGTTTATAATGTGGGAGTGAGACATCCTGAGCTCTCACCTTCTGATGTCAGGTGTTCAGGGGGATTTGCGAAAGGTAAACAATAGTTTATTAGGGCCATTTTGAAGTTAATTGAGCGATTGTGAGGGAAATAATGTGTTTGATGTAAGAACTTAGTCGGGGCGGCATGTGGCTAAGGAGTTAGAGCGAGTTGGCTGGTAACCGGAAGGTTGCTGGTTTGATCCCCGGCTCACTTCCCGGAGTGTCGCGGTGTCCTTGAGCAAGACACCTCACCCTAACTGCTCCCGACGAGCTGGCTGTCGCCTTGCATGGTTGACACCGCCGTCAGTGTGTGAATGTGTGCATAAATGGGTGAATGTTGGGCAATATTGTAAAGCGCTTTGAATGGCCACTGGTTAGAAAAGCGCAGTATAAATGCAATCCATTTACCATTCAGCTAGTGGTTCATTGCCTCCGTATTTCTACTGAATGAAGTATTACTGAGGGCTTACGTGGGCAGTAATGTCCTGGGTCAAGGGTCATGACCTCTGTGTCTTCTCCAGGTGAATGAGCTGCAGAACCTGACCAGCGCTGAGGTCATCGTTCCACGGGACCAGACCCCCGACGAGAACGACGAGGTCTTTGTGAAGATCAGCGGCCATTTCTTCGCCAGCCAGGTATGTCATGTTTAACGACATCTTTCACGTGGGAGGCAGAGACAACAGCAACACACACACGAGCTGGTGTGTGAATAGTTGGTGTCTGTGATACACGACATATAAACGTTACAAAGGCGCTTCTGGAGGCAATTTATTCTTCTGAGTTATTATTATCTTATCTTTTTTATTTAACCTTCATTAAACCAGATTGGTCTCATTGAGGTTTAAAATATAATTTCAAAGAGATGCCTGGCCAAGACAGCAGCGTACAGTACAGTACAGTACAGTACAGTACAGTACAGTACAGTACAGTACAGTACAGTAAAATACAGTACAGTACAATACAATACTAAACAATGCATTACAATACAATACTGTACAATATAATACAATACATTTCATTACGATACAATACAATGCAAAACACTTCACTACAATACGATACACTAAAACATAACCCTCGAACGACATATAACACCACCTAAGAAACACTACTTATTGCCTCGCTTGTTTACGCCATTGAGACGTTCAAACTAAACGTTGGACGTCAAACCGTCTACACTGAGTCCACCGCCGCCGACCTCCACTGTTCTGTACGGGATGTTTGATCGGCCCGGTCTGACCGGGGGTCCCCCCTACATCGCCTCCCCCCTCCTCACCCCTCTCCCCCCCCCCCCCCCCCCCCTCCACCTCTCCACCCCTCCAAGACCGCCCAGAGGAAGATCCGGGAGATCATCCAGCAGGTGAAGCAGCAGGAACAGAAGCACCAACAGCAGGGAGCCTCCGCGCCGCCCGCCCACCCCACCAAGTGACCTGGCCTCTGGGGGGGCGCTCCAGGGGGCGACCAGCCAATGAATGTAGCCCTCCCGACACACGGACACGGAGACGATCCAATCGAAAGAGAGAGCAACCAGGAAGGAGGAAGGAAGGCCGTGGGGGACACGGCGGGCAGACCAGCAGCACGGGAACAAAACCAAAGAGCTTCATTGGAGGGGACGGAGTGAGCGGAATGCTGAGGGCGTAGTGTGCACTGCCAGCCAGGGGGGGCGCTGATATATACTTATACGTTAAAAAAAGAAAACTACAAAAAAAAACAGAAAGGATAATAAAAAAATAATAATAATAGTAAGAATAATGTTGATGATGATGGGGGGTGATAATATGGAGAATTGGACATCTTTACAGTTAAATTCATTAAAAGAGAAAAAAGAAACGACAAAAACAATCAAACGAAACTTTGAAAAGATAATTGACTTCGCCCTATTTAACGTTATCCCGTTAGTCGGACTAACATAGGCCTAACAGACAGCCGAGAGCAGTGCAGACCGCATTAACACGAGCACGCTGTGATGGACGTGTTTGGGTGCAGGGAGAGCCGGTGGTAGCAGCAGACGCTTAACTCACAGGGTGTGTGATGTTCAGATCGCAAGAGCAAGCAAGTCATCTTTGTGGTATTATCGCAGCGTAGTGACGTATACTGATACACATGGACGGTTTGCATGTCGTTTTCTCTAGTGGAATAGCCCAACGGATGAAGGTCCGTACTTTCATTTCGTTTCCAGAGATGAGGTGGCAGCAGAGCTCACGGTCACACTGGTTGAGATTTTTTTTAGACATCAAATTTAACTGAAACCGGAGATTGGTTCTAAGTCTTTGAAAACAAGCCTGTGTGTGTGCCAACGCAAAGGATAACATCCCTTGGAAATGTTTCTTACAGTTGATATCAGATGACTTCACTTATAATAAGCTCTCTCATTTCTTCCATTTCCTTACTTTTCCTAAGCTTTCACTTTCTCATCACTCTCTCACTCTCTTTCCCTCTCTCTTCCTCGTTCTTTCTCTCTCTCTCTCTTTCTCTCTCTCTCTCTCTCTCTCACCTGGCATGTTGTTTTTGACTCAAACAAATGGAGTTCATGAATAATCTTATCTGCAGCCTTTTGGAGTTGAACTGACTGCCACGTTTACCAGAGAGGTTTTAAACACACAAGAGGAATTTTTATTATTTTAATTTTTATTGTACTATTTACCAATGAACTAGTCTCCCTTTCCGTGTGCATTAGACTGTATATACATTCATGCTTGATGTCCTGGACAAAAAAAAACAGAAAAAGAAAGACAATTAATATTATTAAGAAAAAAGATGGTTCTAAGTAAAATTCAAAAACGAAACGGATGGATAAAAAAATACTGACGTCTTAAAAAAAATGCAAAACTACGCGTGACAACCCGTGTTCTGGAATGTGCACCCACCATACGTTCTGCCTTAAGTGAGCGTTCGGACCAGCTCGGGGGGGGGGGGTTTCATCCAGACTCACCCTGCTCTGGGCGAGAGTGAGGAAGAGGAGCACAACAAAAACAAAGGGTCGGGGGGCTGGGTATCACGAGGGGGGCACTAACCTGTGGCACGCACACACACACACACGATGGCATCTGTGTATGGCTCTGACCCTCCCTCGGGGTAGGGAGCGCTCTGACGGGCGTGACAGCTGTGAATGTACAATATGCAGCCTTTTAGAAAATCACCACCATGCCCTGTCCCTGGTGCCGGGTCGGGGGCACACCCGAATGTTCTCGCTCTCGCTCTCACTCTCTATGTTTCTCTTGCTCTCTCTCTCTATATATATATATATCACTATATCTCTCTCTCCTCCTCTCATTCTTTCTCTGTCTCTGTCTCTTTCACTCTCTCTCTCTCCCTCTCGCTTTCTCTCTCTCTATCCCTCTCTCTCTCTCTCTCTCCCTCTCTATGTCTCTCTCTCTCTCGATCTCGCTCGCTCTGCCTCGGTGCTCTCCGTGGCCCACCGACCCGCTGCTGTGCACCTGTGGCCCTGCCGGGGGTGAGCCCCTGCTCGCCCCCCATGGAGAGCACGGAAGCTTGTTGCCTTATTTGACCCCCGCCGCCGCCGCCGCCGCCCAGCTCACCTTCCAGACGCTAAAGGTTAAACCGCCAACACGCACAGCTTCCTCCCGAGTGTGTATGTGTGTGTGTGTGTGTGTGTGTGTGTGTGCGTGTGTGCGCGCGTGCATGCATGTATGTCTGTGTGTGTGTATATATATAAAAAAAAAAGAGAGAGTAATATTTATGAATCTATTTTTTTCCTATTTTGTGATGAGAGCTATTGATAAGAAACTTTATTTCTCAGTGGGACACTGCCATATTACTTTGAAGGGAAGTGTTTTATTCTTGAAAAACTAGACTATGAATAATAATGTCATGAAACCTGAAAAAGAAAAGGAATAGGCGATCAATAAGTGAACCAAGGCGTTACTTTGGTCCGGATGTGAGCAGTGTGCACGTCAGTATTATGATCTACCTCAGGCCTTAGGGCACCTCAGTCCAATCTTTCATTTCCCCTTTTACCAACATTTTGTATGCCTTGTAAACCTACCGTTTTTATTTTTTATTTTTAAATAAAAAGAAGAACAAGAGAAAAAAGATTTACAGCAAACTTTTACGCTCTTCAGGTCCAGCTCAAAGCGAGAGGGGGCAAAAAAAAACAACAGGTCTTTAAACTTCTGTACACCGCAGCGAAGGTCTGGACGCCATTCCACCTCCTGCAGACCAGGTCTGAGAAGATTCAGATTTCTTAGTCAAATTCAATAACGAATGAAAAAGGAATGAAGACAGGATCGAAGGGGTCAACTCGCCCGAAGTGGTTATGAATTTGAATGTTGTGTGCTGATTTCATCATCGACAAAGAAAAGGACATTACAAACAAAACCAAACATAAATACGATTGAAACGGTATTAAATCTGTACCTCCAGTATTCCTAATTGTGCATCCAGGTTTTTTTTTTTGTGTTAAAAAAAAGAAAGTGTATTCACTTGTTTTCAGAAAAAAAAAGGAATTTTGTAAAACGCCCGAATCAATCTTACCAGCTCTGTTTTATATCAACATACTCGGGGTGGATTTCAAAACAAACGATTTTAAATTTGTAAAAATACAAAAACGACAGGACTCTTGAACATGAAGTTATACCTTAGTCTTCTGTGTAGAATGTAGAACAACTAGTCATTGAAATGTCACTGTGTACGACAAGTTAATGTATATGTGAAAACATGTATCACACATGTATGTATGTGTCGTTTTCTTGTCTCTCTCTCTCTCTCTCTTATTACCTAACACTTAACCAATCAAACCCGCGTTGTGAGAGATGGCTGGAGGCCCTTTTTAGCGCGTCTCGGCTTCTTTCAAGAATGGGGACTTTCCCGCCGTTTTCATTTCTTTTGTGCTGTACATTTCTTTTTTTTTGTGGAATTACCTCTGAGAAACCAAGGCTGACTTTAGTGACTAAAAACTAAAACCAATGTAGGGGTGGGGGGTTTAAATAAATGAACAATAGTGAAAGTTAGTGTTTTGTCTTTGACGTCTTTTTAACTATTACGCTTGTGTTGATTTAAGACGGCGGACATCACGTTTTCTCCGCTGTCAGCAGAAGAGTTGGAATGCTTGTCCATGTGACCACAGGAAGAGTAGTTCATGAAAACAAAACAACAAAATCGAAACACAACGGCCCCCAGCGTGAGGCCATTTTGGCGACCCGCCCCCCCCCAAACACACACACTGCGACTAGAGGCGCTCACTGGACCCAGGACAGAACACTCGTAACCCTATCTTTTCAGTAACACTACCGCAGCACACTGCCACCGTGCTGCAGCGTGCATCGGGGCAGATCACTGCCTTGAACGCACCGTTGTACCTCGTGACTCACACTTAAGTCACTGTGATAGTGAGACGCCCGCTCCACCGTTTTGTACACAATTGGACATGTTTTTGAGGCAAGAGGAAGGACACGTTGTTCTTGTTTTCTGTTCTTTCTTCTCCAGACCTCGGACTTATCCGCGTTCATGTCGCTGTGTCTAGGGCTTGAGGTTTGCTTTGCTATGACTCCAGGGAGTCGGGGTGGTGGTTCACTGCGGTTCGGTGAACAGCGCATCCAGTCTTAACCAGAACTGCCCGTCTGTCACTGTAGGCAGAGGTACTGAAGAGAAATATGTAACAGTATTGTGTAGATGGAACTTGATAAGAATCTCCGAGGATAGGCGTTGATAAGTTTCATAAATTGTCCTAGATTATGTGACTAAGTAGCATAATACCTGACTGCAGCAATTTGACGTCGCTTGGGAGTTTAACTATACATTTTGCCATGTCCCTTCGTGGTTGGCCAGTTTGTTTCTCACTTATTCTTATTCATCTGGTAATTTAGTTCTGTCGTCATCCATATAAACCAGATAGAGTGGTTGTGTGGAGAAATAGCTTGAAAACTTTGCTTTTATATCCATTCCCTTAAAATCACCTATCCTTATAGTGAAGTTGTGAAAGCATAGCTTGCATTTCTAACATTCGCAGAGGAAGCAGTATGGCAAAAAAAAAAGAAAAAAGAATGAGTGACATTAAAACAGTAGACGCCACAGTTGACAAACTATATAGACTAGCCAGGGTCTGACAAAGGCTGGAAAAGCTTGTGTGTGTGGGTGTGTGTGTTTGTCTTAGAATGTTAACAGGAAGCAAGGGCATTAAACAACAGTCTAAAACGATCGAGGCATGGATTTGCTGAAAACCGATACAGTACATTCTAGTCAGATGTTTGCAGAACTTCAACAGTGTTTTCAATTCTATGTTGTTTGCTCATCAATAAATAAAAAAACACAAACTCCAGCAACATATTGATAATCCTAGTTTCACATTCTGCGAGTTCTGGTTGAGTCATTTCGAAACTGCATTCCACCAATGGAAATCTTCCTTTGTTCTGTGGACGGGTGAAGGAAACACCCTCCGGTCCTGCATTTCCCATAAGTCAACAGGTCTAGAAACACCTTGACGTGATTGGTGATTTTTGTGCTGGGCAGAACCTTAAAGCTCCATGTCATCCAGCTCTATGGTCGCGTGTATTTCTGCTCACTGTCATGCTGTTTTTGAGTTGAGTGCACTGTATCGCTGACCAACCTGCATCTGAGCAATAAAGAGTATTTAAAAAAAGACAAAGCAAAAAAAAAAAACCTGACTCCTCTTGATTGCGTTTGACATTTTTTGGAAGTCTTTTTCAAACCAGAAAAACTGCCGGGGAGTAGAAGACGCCACACATGACTCACCATCTTCAGACAGGTTGTTGCCTGCTCAGTGTGACAGCATCCACATTGGATATAGCCTACTCACTACTTCTGCACCGCAGACGTTGCTTCATCAAATCATTGTGTCTAAACATTTTTTCCCCTTCAACCACAACTCAATCAACCATGGGATTATTTCTCTCTAAATCAATGCCGTCTGAACTTTTTTCTTTCAAGTATTGGCCGCAGTGAAGATATTTATGTATTGCAGTCTAACTTTAGATACGCGAATCATGGAGCAACGCTAACAAATTTTGACTAATAGTATTTTTTCATAAGGTTGGCAGTTTGAATAATTTATTACAAAACAAACAAGTTGAACAGAAATACTCAGAAAATCTGTAAATCAGTTTGTGGATTAGTGTGTAGAGTGTTACCTGATATGCAAAACTGTAAAGCTCTTGAAATCCTTGACACAAACGAATTAAAACCAACTTAAACATAATCATCATCAACACTATGTACAATACATAAATTCATCGATGTACCCATACCTGAGGTAGTGATTTAAACATTTGTTCAATTTGTACAGGCACTTGAAATGTTAGCCTGTAGGATTATACAGCTTGGCACGACAAATAATTGGCAGTTTATTACAGCTTTGCTGTAGCAGCTTCCTCTTTGCATTCACATTTAACCTTACACTCATACATGAACCTAATCACACCTTCAAATAGACAAAAACATTTCTTGATTCACCAGAGAATATTCCATACAGACACAATTACCACTCACCAGAATATGACAAAAGTCCCTGGGATTTAATCAGACTTTCAAAAATTCAAAAAATACATTAAATCTCTTCCTAAAACCCAAATGTTCCGGACCCTCCCATAAGCCCAAGCCCCTCCACCACGGTGTTCCACCAGGCAGTAGACTCACCTCGATTAACGCTCCCTCATTCCGATGAGGTAACGACAGTTCTTATTCCCGCCCCCTTCCGGCCTCACTGGGCCTTCTTATTGGCCGGGAGGTCTTGGGGCCCAGCGGGCTCTGCTTTGAGCCGGCTCTGGCTGTAGCGGCGTATCAGGGCTCCGGGGAGCAGGGCCATGCAGGCGATGGCCAGCAGCTGGAGCAGACGCTGCCAGGAGAAGAGGTCGTCCAGGGAGGACACCTCGGACAGCATGGCGCCCGTCTGCACGCAGATGAAGTTGTACGGCAGGAGGCCTGCGGACGCCGAGGGAAACATGGTAACGCCGCGGGGACGGTGTTTAGAGTCGGACCACAACAAACACGCTAGACGTGGAATACAAGGGGCCGGGGCCTCATGTGGAGGGACCGGGCTGTTCTGTGAGAGCGACGGTGAAGTGACTAGTAGCAGGGATCTCACCAATGAAGACGGAGCAGAAGAAGTAGACCACGGGGATGTTGGCGATGGGGGCGCACATGTTTAGGAACCAGTTGGGCGTCATGGGGAAGAACCTCAGGAAGAGCAGGAAGAAGAACAGGCAGTCCTTGTTCTCCTCCACCTGGGGAATTTCAAAAATACGATTACGAACCATAAACCTGTTTTACAGGGAGCAAGTCACAACAAATTTGTCGGTTGCCCAATAAACTCGCAACAGGGCACTAGAGGACGGAGGTAAGAGAGGGATCAGATAGAGGTGTACAATGTAATCATGTCTCTAGACAATGGGCTAGTTCGCATTTTAGACAGTAGATGGTGGCATAAGGCTCAGGAGGTAGAGAGGGTTGGCTGGTGACCAGAAGATTGCTAGTCCAATCCTCGGCCCCTAGCTGTCGAGGTTTCCCTGTGCAAGACACCACACCTAAACTGCTCCCGACGAGCTGGCTGTCGCCCTGCATGGCTGAGACCGCCGTCGGGGTGGGAATGTGTGTGAATGTGTGCATGAATGGGTGAATGCAAGGTTATACTGTAAAGCGCTTTGAGTGGCCACTGGTTAGAAAGGCTGCTACATAAATGCTCTCATTTTCCATTTGCGGCAGAGGACCCTCGACCTACCTTCTTCTGGAGCAGGGACACCTTGTCAGGGAACAGGCTGGTGATGTGCTGCTTCCCGAAGGCTTGGGAGAGCAGATAGCACATGGTGGAGCCCACAGTGGTCAGGACACAGGCCAGCAGCAGACCCTGATACGGTCCAAATATAGCCCCCGCGAGAATGTTCTGCACGGCGACACAAGAGAAGGTGTGAGCGTGCGCGTCAGCGCGCATCCATCCGATTGTCCTCATTTAATGGATCTATGAGATCAGTTAATAAGTCAAGCAGAGGTACGATAAAATAGACACGCACATTTTTTGAAAATTGGCAATTCCATAACGCATACACACAATAGTTACACTTATTTTAAACCCTTTGTCATGACGTAAATATCCAATGCCTTGCTTGATGCAATAGCAGAATGAAACAAATTAAACGACATTATAGGACGTTGATGTGGTCTTGTCTGTACAGCGTCCACAACACTTCTGAGTTATAAAACACAAGGCCACAACGGCCTCCTCACCAGGAACGATGATCCTGGGATGGCAAAGGACTGCTTGTACAGGTAGGCACTGGAAAACAGAAGGACAAGGTACCCCGTATGCTCCTTCTTGTAGTACTGAAGAAGCTCAGCCATCTCCCTCAGTTCCTTCAAGTCTGAAGGGAACTTCAACCTGTCAAGACAGGCAGACCTTTGTACTCGACGTGTTATCACTGCATATGTTTATTTTCAGTCTATTCTACATTAATGTAGCCTGGTTATATGTCTATGAACGACTCACAGTTATAGGATATTAGATCCACCGTTTATTTACATGGCTGATGGCTTGTAATATGCCTTGTGGCAGGCCAATATTACACATTTTATGATTGCAGATTAAGAATCTGGCAATAGTCTACGAATGGCACACAAATAACTTGTCATGCCCACTTGCATCTGCGGAATAGTGAGCATGAGGATGCTTCTTCTACCTGCTGTGCTCCTCTTCGCTGACAGATGACAGCTCAGGGTCTCCTGTTGTCTTCACACTCTCCCCTCGGGCATCGGAAGAAGTTACACGTCGGGGCCCGACGGGAAGATACGTGGATAACAAATACAGATATAACGTAGCTGCACCAATGACGAAGACCAATCCAACTATGGACCGCATAGTTGGTTCTTTCGCGCACAACAAAGAGAGATACTGCGGGGTAGTCGAAATGCTAGACGGCGGAACGAAGTGTTGTTGTATCATGCGAAGGGGGGATGGGAATGGTGGTCGTACCAAGCGGTTGCACGGAAGTGACGTAAGGGCACAACGGGGTTTCGTTAGAGGTTGAAATTTCTCAATGTGTTGAAACCTTTATAGGTCCACGGTTGAAACATAACCTGCGTTTCAATACCCATACTATTAATCATGACCGATTTTTTTTAAGTATGTCCCAATAACACATAGTATGGAAAGGCAGTATGCTTAAAAAAAACACCAGGATGTACTATATTCGGTTACATTTTGCAGTATGCAAGCCAGCAGGTTCTTTAGGCTGTTCTGCCCCATAATCCTCTGCGCATGCGCAGCAGAAGATGCGTGCGTGCTAATAAGTGGAATCACCTGAAGTACCGGTATGTCCTAATTGTGTGCATACTGTCTGCAACAGTGCAGATCTTCTAAGGTAACAAAACAATCAGAACTATTACTCAATAAAACATGTAATTTTATATTTAATGTTTGATTAACATTGAACCGTAAATAGGTTCAATACCTTAGTACGTGCATTCTTGCTTTTCATTATCTCCATCATAATAACTTTCCCTCCGCTTTTTACAAACAACGTAAAAGCAAACCTGCAGTGTGATACATAACGTAACGATTTTAAACTTGAAATTAATTCTCCTGTACGGGGACTTTAGGCATAGGCCTACCTTCTACAAATATATTGAATACCAGATATCACAAAGAACCTGTTCATGCTCTTCAACAATGACTTCTCTTGCGGGTTTTGGCATTGTTGTATTAAACTTTTCAAACCATTTTATTCAGTACAACCAACATGTTCTTGAAATATAATTCAAGTCAGTCTATTTCAGTCACTTACGTGTCAATGGATTTTACGTGAAGTTGACGTCTATGGAATCAAAACAAGGCAAGAAAGCATTGATAAGGTAAGGTAAATATTTAAAATACAAATAATGAACTTGAAATAGCTGCACTTACTTAATTTGCAATTGCAAAACTTTTGTGTTAAAAATACATTTTTTCCTCTCACTTTGTGGCAATTTTGTAAATCGGGCAGGACTAGCGGAGTGGGTGTTCTAGTATCGTATTTTCAGTTAATTAAGTTAAAAATAATTCAGTTAATGGCTCGTACTGAACCTCACAGGCAAGACGCATATCCCCTTACTTCGCCAGGCAATAACTACCACGCCCACTCCGCTAACCCCGCCCCCACGTCAAAAGAAGCGACAGAGTAAAAAAGCCTGTCATACCTGTCTGAAGTGTGAGTCCTGCCTTCATTGCTTGCAGCCATTGTAAAATCCAGTGAATGTCTTTGATTGGACGTGCCAAACGCACGTCCTTCCTACTGCGCAATCTTGGAAGTATTTCACAAATGTTTGATGGCTTACTGTAGAGTCGACAAGAGCTGAGTGAAGTCACATTTATTTGACTCTCACAAAAAGTTTGTATAAGTAAGCATACATATATGATTTTCCTTCTCTTACGGGACACTACCATCGAGCCCAGCTATGGTATGTATCAATACAAACAGTGTTTTGATTTTTGCTTGCTATTGGTGAAACAAAATGCCATCTAAAAATCTCTGATCTCTGTTTCTGCGTGTACATGAATGCAATATAATGTAATTAATGTACAACTAGTTACTATTGTAAAGAGTTTTATCATTAAACTTTTCACAAATTGAAACTATTTTTGCAGATAATCGTTTTTTAAGTTTATTTATATTATACCATTTTGATTTAAAGGTTTTAAGTGTACATAAGATTGGCTTAATGTTTGACACAAATTGATAAGTTGATTAAAAGGAAAATGATTAAGATTTACTTTCTGAATGCGTTGAACCAAATTGAATACTCTGCAGTTCCGAGTATCAAAGGCCTTGTTCATTGTAATGTATTAAGTTTTTTCTCCACAGGATGCTTCCAATGTATTCATGCCTTGTTGTGAGGTAAGCCATCCAAATTTGAATCTCTTGACATATTTCAGTGTTGAGGCTACATCGGTCTCTACTGTCTGCTATTATCATTATAAAGCAGGTTTATAGAAATAGCTCGACATTGGTTTATACCGTAAATAGCCAGTAGATGTCGCCATCTTACAGCTGTGTTAAAAAAAAACAATCACAACTTTCATGGCTATTTTTTTTTTTTTTTAATGAGCAACAAACACTAAATAGCTATATCTTTCTGTCCTATAGGGATATTTGGCCTTAATATGCGCTGTAATTTCTATCGTTTTCATCGGCTGGTACATCCGAGACTCCTTCAAGATCGACAGCTTCCACACCAAGCATGTGCTCATCACCGGCTGCGACAGCGGCTTCGGGAACCTGCTGGCCAAAAGTTTGGACCGGAAGGGCTTCAACGTGATAGCCGCGTGTCTGACGGAGCAGGGCGCCGCGCAGCTCTCCTCCGGGGCCTCCCGCAGACTCAAGACGTTGCTGCTCGACGTCACCAACGCCGAGAGTGTCCGCCGCGCCGGGGAGTTTGTGCGCGCCGAGGTCGGTGAACGAGGTGAGGAGAGGGGACGCCGGTTGGCACCAGTCTGTGTTGCCAGATTGGGCCAGACTTTTATAAAGTGAACCAGCGTGATGAGTGATGGGAGGAGGTAGTCGGGGCACCCAGTACTAAGCATGTCTCCCCCTGGCTCTACCCCTCCCTGGCACACTGGCAGTGTTGCCAGATTGGGTGGGAAATCTGGCCCAATCTGGCAACAGTACCAGAATCTGTGCCCATGCCAGTCAGAGTTGAGCACTGGGAGGGACATGCTTACCAGTGGGTGCCCCGATTGCCTCCTCCTATCACATAACATGCTGGTTTACTTTATAAAAGCCCTCTAGTTGCTCTACAACCACTGTCAACCAAGGCCTGAAGCAGTTTATTGCTTTTATAGAACCGTTAGGACAAATACAGTCGGCTACTAGATTGAATAAAAAAGGTTGCCAAGCAACAGAGGCAGGCCTGATTGGCGCATTAAAACAAACAAAATATTGTTAGGCGGACACAGGTGTGTGTGTGTGTGTGTGTGTGTGTGTGTGTGTGTGTTTAGGGGACTTTACAACAGCCTCGAGCCCAAGCACAACCATCTAGTAACAGTTTTATAGCTTTCTTCTACTTTTACAAGGCTGGTGGGAGAATCTCATTTCCCACAGACGGATAGCGTATAAACCTTCTTCAGTGCGCCTTAAATGTGAAGCTTTCATCCTCTAGTCGGCCTACTCCTGAACAAGACTTCACTGTAGGGAAACCGTCCAATCTTTTAAGATAAAACAACGATTGGAAGGATAACAGTGCTAATATTAGGCCTATAGATTTGAAAATTGCCGATGTGTTTCTACCCCACTAAGGTAGGATATTGTACAATTTACATCACAACTACAATGAAGAAACAGAGAGCCAATAGGCGCCTGTGATGTTGTCCACTCGATGGGACTATATCACCGTTTGAACCCTGACAACGGTGGGGGCTCGCCTCCCCGCTAGGTCTGTGGGGGCTGGTGAACAACGCGGGACGGTCGCTGCCCATCGGGCCAACAGACTGGCTACAGCTGGAGGACTTCACTAAGGTGATGGACGTCAACCTGACGGCCGTGATCGGCGTGACGTTGGCGCTCCTGCCCCTGCTGAAGAAGGCCCGCGGCCGGGTGGTGAACGTGGCCAGCGTCCTGGGTCGAGTGGCCATCCTGGGAGGGGGCTACTCTATCTCCAAGTACGGAGTGGAGTCCTTCTCCGACGTCCTCAGGTATGGGTCAAGAAGGATCTTTTTTTTGGGGGGGGGGGGTTTCTGATCGGGCACATTATTCATTCATTCAAGTTAATTGTTTAGTTAATTAAAAAAAACTGGCTTTGAACTTTACTTCTTAGTCTCCATGTAGTACAGCATAGAGACCTGGGTTTAATATTTTAGCATTTACACCACCTTGCATCATGGTGGTGTTTTGGTCATGTTACTAAATGTGTTTCGTTCGATCGTGTTTATAATCAAATTAATACTGTTGTGACTTAATGTGACTTAAAATTGCAGATACCGCAACAAGCAGCTCACTAAAATTTGTCTTTTTTTTTTGGGCACATTCTAAAATATTGCACACTTCTTATTCTGCTCCTCCCAGACTGGAGATGTCTTACTTTGGCGTCAAAGTGTCGATCCTGGAGCCGGGCTTCTTCCAGACCGCCGTCACCCGCCACGACCTCATGGAGGAGAGCCTCCGAGCTCTGTGGGACCGCCTTCCCCAGGACGTCCGGGACTCCTACGGGCCCAAATACGTTGAACAATGTAAGGATGCGTTGTTTTTACTCCAAAGGTTACAATACTTCAGAGACTTCATTCGTTTTTTTCCTCTCTGCTGTTATGATTTTTTTTTTTAAAAGCAAAGAAAAAGTACCGGCACTAGAAAAGACTCAGTTCTGATTCCTGGAGCACAGTACCAAGTACACAGTAACCCAACATGTACTGAATCAGAATTCATACCAATGTTTTTGTTGGTACAAACACACTTGTTTTATCTTAAGAGTCATCCTGATTTATTTTTATTTGGGGGGAGCCCCGGGCCGGGTCAGTAGTCTGCAGACAGGTATCCCATGTCCCGGGACCGTGTTCCCCTGTCCCGGGAGCGTTCTCCAGTCCCGGGAGCGTTCCCCTGTCCCCGGAGCGTTCCCCTGTCCCCGGAGCGTTCCCCTGTCCCGGGAGCGTTCCCCTGTCCCGGGAGTGTTCCTTATCGGCCTTCTTGGGGTCGTTCGATAAAGACCAATCTCCTTCAACCCGACCTGCATGTCGGGCCCAAGGGGGAGAAGTCCTTCATCGGCTCAAACACATTTATGTTTTTTCTTACACTTGCTTGTGCAGCACTTAGAATTTGTGACGGTTCACCAACTCGCTTGTAAAACCCTTTGGAGGCGTGCGTCCGCTAAACGGCTGGCCCCTTTCCCCCCCGATGTGCTTCAGATCTGAAGTACCAGAAGTTCAACCTGTGGCTGATGTGCAGCCCAGACCTCACCAAGGTGACCAGCTGCATGGAGCACGCCCTGACGGCCCGATACCCCCGGACCCGCTACGCCGCGGGCTGGGACGCCCGGCTCTTCTGGCTCCCGCTGTCCTACTGTCCGACCATCGTGGCAGACTTCTTCCTCGTCCTGCTGTTCCCCACCCCGAGTGCTGCCTGAGTGGGTACCCCTTCCTGCGCGGAAGGTTTCTGAATAATGCAATCAAAGCACTGATAAACATTGTCTAGGAGTTAGCCATTGTTTCATGATTTATTACTCAAAAACAACCACCCCGGCTGAAATATCACAAAGTCGGCAAAGAAGAAATGAGTTTGATCATGCTCAAGTTTCCGCAAAGTAGGCCTACCATACTCTGTTATGAAGCACTATAGGTGGTAGGTCGCTCGAAATGGACAACTTTTTGCGTTTTGTCATATTTCGTATTGTCTATTAACTAAAATGAGGTATATTAAACATGAAAGATTAATGATACTTTTTGTTCAATTAAGAATATATAATAATGCAATGCAATTCTAATAAGCTATCATGATTAAACTATACAACACAATCTTGTTTCATTTTGCTGGTGTAGCTTTATTCAGAAGATCATCTATTTCAAAATGCCAGATATTGACAGAATCTTACTTTTTCAAATTTACAAATATACAACATATTCAAAAACATTTCTATAAGCAGCGTCAGTGCAAAGATATACATATAGTACATCAAAATTAAAAAATGTAATCACTCAAACAATTGGCGTGAGAGACTTTCGGAAGGCATTGTCAAAAAAAACGACTCCTTTTGATGTATGCTATAGATCGCGTGTGTGTATAGATCTCTTAAACAATCTATATATCGTAGATTGTATATATATCCGAAACAATCCATCTTACGTCTCTTAATCTCTACATATCGGAGGTTTGTACACAGGCTGCATAAAAAAATAAATTCTGTGCAAAGTGTGTGTTTGTAATCTCGACGGGGTCTAGGCGTCGCTGTCCTCTTTGACGAGGGTTGCCGTGTCTTTGAAAGTGTCTTCTGTTGGGGAGAAGGCCGTGGAACGATCCTTCTTCTGGGGCTTGATAGGAGGAGCGAACGGGGACGGCTCTGATGCACTGCCTTCGCCCACACCGCTGTCTGAAGGCCCTTTATCATCCTTCATCTGAACAACATCAGAACGTTAATTTACATATCACTATGGAGATTTTAAGTATTGGTAAATATTTTGCATCAAATTGAAAGTGTATTGCTGTGATACTCGTATAAATATATTGATTTGTGATCGTGTCAAAAGGTGCACAAAATACTTTTATTTTATCGTTTTCTCCAAAGGATGTATATGCTTTCTCTTTACCTCGGAATAGCCTGGATTTTCAAAAGTCGTGCTTGGCTTCAGCTTTCTTTTGAAGAAGCTCCACTTGGACTCCTGGGGAAAAACAACAAGAATCCCCGATGAGGACCCTGAGCTCAGCCTAATGGTTGTCTCATTAATAACCAAGGTGCTTGTAGATGGGGATGGAGAGTCTAACCTGGGCTGATGGGTCGCTTACAGGGGTGGTCTTCACCACCGCTGCCCCCTGGTCTATGTTGAAGGCGGGGTTCGCAAAGTTGTTTGCCAGCTGCTCTCCGCTTATGTTGACGGTCACCTGGGAAACCAAAGAACGCACCGTGAACCACAATGACATTGGTCTAGCGGTCGAGATGCTGGACCCTCGCACCAAGACGTTCCGGGTTCAAACCCTGACGTTGGTATCCAAAAGGTTCTGGTTTCAAACCTCGATGTCAGCGTCAAAAAGGTTCTGGGTTCTAAACCTGAGGTTCGCATTGAAATGGTCATCTTTCTTTTTAGGGTACATATCCAACACTAGGGTTCAGGTACCCCTGGTTGGGCCTCAGCAGTGGCTTGGAGGCTTACCTGTGTGAGACGCACCTGTGTGAGGGGTACCCATGTGACACGTACCTGTGTGGCGTGAATGACGGCGGGATCCCCGGACAGTCCAGCGGTGGTGGCGTACAGGGGGTTCTCGAACGTGATTGGCTTCCTCCCCGCCTCCATGGCGAAGTTCTCATCCTGCGTAGGGATCACATACAACGAGGAATGGGGGGTCAGCCGGGGGGTTCAGCCAATCACAGAGGGGTGTGTGTGTGTGTGTGTGTGTGTGTGTGTGTGTGTGTGTGTGTGTGTGTGTGTGTGTGTGTGTGTGTGTGTGTGTGTGTGTGTGTGTCACCATCTGCATGGCGGTGTCGATGAAGGACACTCCCAGGTTGGAGGGTCCCAGGTCCACGTTGTCGCCTGACCGGAACGTCACGCCGTTGCCCGTGTCGCCGGACTTCACCAGGCTGCTCAGGCTGTTACAACGCAGCCGGGGAGGAGGAGGATGGTTAGGTGGATGATTGGGAGGAGGAAGAGCATGATGAGGCAGAGGATGATATTAGCCTGGGTATACCCATGCTGCCTTGCGCGCGATTTCATTTCGTGCACAAGGCAGCATGGATTCCATGGATCCGATTTTCGCCTGAGATAGGGAACCAATCACAGAACGGGGAGGGACGGCAAGACGATGACGCCGTCTATGCAACACACCGAAGCTTGTAGTTTACGGATCCAAAATGGCAGCAGACGCGTTACCTTTCGATGCAGCCTTAGATAGTGTTCTAAGTAGTTTAGAACGCAAGTTTATTTTGAAAAAATAGCAACTTTCGGTGTTAAACTCTTTCATTACCAAGAAGGATGTCTTTGCCTTGCTACCAACAGGCTTTGATTGGCTATTAGCTACGTACAGATTCATATGATAGACATTCGTAGTGCCCAATAAACGGCTCCGGGCAATCGTAAACCACGCCTTAAATACGAGAAAATGAATGTGTGGTTCCCAGACCTCATCTCAATGTAGATTGAAATGAGGTCAGGCGTCAGCCAGGCTAGGATGATATGCTTGTATGAGGCAGAAATTCCTAATTCCTTACTTAAAAGCGTCTTACTGTTGTGTAAGGTTGATGACTAATAAGAACTAGGGCAGGCAGAGTTTCATAAACAATACAATGAAATTACTTTATTTGTATTGAGTTGTTTTGAAAAGGAAGTGAGTTTGAGATGACAAGGAAGTGAACAGGAAGTGGCTTACCTTGGTAACTTGGGCATGGGGGGCATGAGGGAGCCGGTTCGCTTGTAGTTGAGGAAGAGTCCAGTGACCAAGCCACCGGTCGCCACGATGATGACAACAGTCAGCAGCACGGCCGTAGCTGGGAGGAAATGCTTCACTGTTAGGTGGTGACGATGACTCAACATTACTGTGTTCCTGCTGGAGTAGCCAAATCATTCAATCAATCAATTTAATGACCTCTGGATCACCCATTAACTTTCTGAATCATTAATAAAGAGAAATGCCGCTTTAAAATGCTTAGTGGAGCATGCTTGTAAAAAAACCCTGTGGCTGAGGGTCTCGCTAAGGTCAAGAGTTCAATAAAATAGGCTATAAATACTAAGTAGTAATACTGCTACCAGTCATTCACATCTCCCACCAGAGAGCCAGCAGGACATCCTGCCTTTTGTACTATAACATATCATGTATGTGAGTTAGAATAAAGAGCAGTACCTGTTCCGGCTGGGGCAGCCCGGAACTTCCCCAGGCCACAGTTATTGCCGGTGTAGCCAGACGGACATCTAGACGACAGAACAAAAACAATACGGTATCTTTTACACCGATGGTTGAGAAGTCCCACATTATGACCGCGTCTCTCTCCCTCGGACCAGGGAGAAATGGAGCTACGTGTAGGAGTGTTTGTCTTTAACAAACCGCAACATGTATCTCTGGGTACATTTATTAACGTCGTGAACGTACATCTGTAAAGGATGCTGGTGAACTAGTTCTCGTCCTTCCTTTCATCTTTCATTACTATAAACTAGATGTCGCTCTTGTTTCGGTCCTTTCACATTATAAGTACCGAATAACGACGATTAGTCAGTGCACAGATAATGCAGCAGTCCATCATCCAAGTACACCATCCACGCATCAACATAACTTGACAATTAACGACATGCTACAAGACGTAATACAGGTATACAACTTATAAAGCAAAACCGACCCCCGACTAAACTTGTAGGTTGGTTTAAATGAGACTCCCTCTGGTGGTTAAACACCTGCTATTGCATGCATAACCTCTGATTGGCTGACCCTGGTTGTCCGGGGTCACCTGCTGATTGAGCTTTGATGTGACACACCTGCGCTCCACTAATTGAATTCTAACACACAAAGGGTTCTTCCTAGGATTAACACAGCTGTCCCTCATAATACTAATTATGCATCTGCAATTTCTTTTGACGCGCGGTGTGGGCAACAGACGGAAAGCAGTGAAGTCGTCCCACAAAAGTAGCAGATCCATAATAAGTGTTATGAGTGACAGCTGTGTTTATCCTATGACGAGGTTCTGGTGAAGGGGGCGTGTCCAGTGGAGCCGGCAACCCCAGAATGAACAAAGGCTGCGGGGGTTTTTTTGAAGGCGGGGTCAAAGGTCAGGGGTCAGGGGTCTGATCGCCCTGTGAAAGGTGAACCCTGTGGCTGAGACTCACTTGCACGTGGGTAGCCCCCTCTTGTCGCTGTAGCACGTCCCCCCGTTCCTGCAGCGGCAGGCCGGAGGCATGGGGATCAGATCCAGGATGGCTGCAGGGGGAGGAGCCATGACAGCCGTCACACACCACACACACACACGCAGGCGCAACGAAGACACACTGATCTTGTGGGGTCCTGTTTTCCTGGGGTCAAGTTTATTTTCATGTTGTTGATATTATTTTATAATTTTATTATGATTCTTATCTACTTTTTTTGTGCTTTTTCTTTTGTAAGCATTGTCATCGTCCAGTTTGCACTTTGTTGGATAGTGTCTTTTATGTTTCGTATAATATAATATCCAATTTAATATAAAAGAAACATGAGACAATGGGGAAATTAATGTTGTAAAACAATCTAAATACTATTTTACATTTCCCGAGGCATGGGGGAACAGCCAGGCGGTTCCACTCAAGCGTACCTGCGTCGCACTTGTTGGGGTTGAAGCTGGACATGGAGGAGCCCTCAGGACAGGCACAGGTGTAGCCGCCCGGACGCAGCAGACACAGATGGCTGCACGTGTCCCTGCACGGGTTCACCACTGGGGGGAGAGGACGTGGTCAACACCTGGGATCCCTGATCCAAACCCTGACCCATAACCATGACCCTTAACCCTGACCCATACTGACCCCTAACCCTGAATCCTAACCCAGAAACCTAACCCTAACCCAAACTCTGACCCCTAATCTTTACCCAAATGACAATTAAAAAAAAAACATAAAAGGATATCATTTTATAAATGAGGGTATTGATCAAAATAAAATGAATCGATCCAAAATGAATGAAAGAATGGAATAGACAATGGGGTTAGATGGTTGTCATACAATGTGGGCTTGTGAAGTCCTTAGAGACTAACTATGAAGAAGGCCCCATCAGTGTCAACCTGACCGGCCTGGTGGTTCACCTGAGTGGTTGTGCCGGTGCTCCTGGTAGATGCGGACCTGAGTCAGCCAGGGGTTGATGGTCAGAACCTTGACTTTGTTCCCGCTCCCAAACTTGTCCATCTTCCACACCTCGCCCCTCTCCTTGGTGGTCCAGTAGACGTGGCCCTCGAACACGTCCAGGCTGTACGGGTTCCCGATGTCTGGAGCCAGGGAAACGTTGTGGTCGGCGATAGAAACACACGCAAATACACACACACACATACCCCTACATATGCACATTAAGTGCTCGAATAATAACCTAATAATAATAATCTAAACAAACAACATTAACAATATGTAACTGGCTGTGCCAGAAGCACAAGGGTGTAGAAGGTACATAATGTACACACTTATTGTCTGTTGTACGTTCTTGCACTTGAAAATAGCACTTGGCATTGTGTAGCATCTTATTCTAGCTATCTTTATTAAAGATCCCATGGCATGCTACTTTATGGATGCTTTAATATAGATATTAGTGGGCCCATAACACAGTATTTTAAGAGGTTCCTGAAATTCAGCCGTGGTGCAGAGTTACAGCCACTACGAGCCAGTCGCACATTGAGCTTTCCCCAAACGCGCCGTTTCGTTGTCTGTAACTTTAATGAGGAGGAGCGAGGCGGGTCAAGGAGGAGGGTGGGGGTGTGGCCCTGAGCAGCTTGCGGCCACGGTACCATGCGCTCTGTTTACAGTGGATGTGTCGCAATGGCGATATAATATATATTATCACGGCCAAAAGTTGTGCGCCTCAAGACAATATTATGATTCTCAAACGACTGCGTCGGGTTCTCCGACGTCTCTGGTTCTTCCACGTCCACATCAATCTGAAGTAGACTGAACCACGACATGGTAGGAAGGGATTGTTGCCCGCGATTGTTTCCCACTTGAGCCCCTCTTCTCGACGCCTCGGCAGCGGGCAGCGCTGAGGCGGTGGTCTCTCAGCAGCGGGCAGCGGGGCTCAAGCGGGAGACATTCCCGGGCAACAATCCCTTTCTCCTCCATGTCGCGGTTCATGTACTTCAGGGAGTCAAAGCCAAAGTTCCTTTCCCCCAATTCCTCTTAAATCATGGCTGAGATAACCCCAACTACAGTCTCGTTGTGGAAATACCAGAGACGTCAAAGAACCGACGTGTTATGCGCCATAACACCAACAGCAGAACGGTTATCCAAATAACAAAGAAGTGTACAACACTTGCGTTACAGTGTGTGTAATCACACACACACCCACACATGTGGCGCTCGCACGGTCGTGTCTCATTGGCGGGCCAAATTCTCTGGGCCGGCAAGGCAGAGAAGGGGGAGGTGGCATCTCCCCTTATGACGACATACGGGGAAAATTCCAAAACGACGCATCTGAGCTTAGTTTTCTCAAAGGCGGAGCAGAATTCCTAGGGCTAGAAACAAAATTTCTAGCTACTGGGGGAGCCTAGGTAGGCTAGGGGAACTCATTAATGAATGTGTTAACCTAGCGATTGTTAGTTTGTTAGTTGCTTGGCACTTGGTTCTATGAACATCCTAACTGTACCGACAGCGATATATTGTTTCTCTTCTTCTGACAAATGTAATTATTGTAAGTCGCTTTGGATAAAAGCGTCTGCTACATGCCCTAAATGTCAACGTAAATGGTGTATATTCAAACTATTTCTGATACCCGCTCTTGTTTTGAAACACCGTTAGATCGCCCCTTACCTCCTGAAACGAGGACCTTCCTGTCGGCGCCGTCCGGCCTCATGGAGCCGATGACGTTCTCCTTGGAGTCGCACCAGTAGAGCCGGTCCCCGTTCAGGTAGTCCACGGTGAGGCCGGTGGGCCAGCCCAGGTCCTCCTCCAGCAGGGTCTGCCGGTGCCCGCCGTCCATCCAGGCAGACTCGATCCGGGGTCTCCGGCCCCAGTCCGTCCAGTACATGGTGCTGTCCGTCCAAACGCAGAACCCCTCGTTACACACGGATCGGTCAGACAGGACCGGAGGCAAGGGAACAGTGGGGGGGGGGGGCTTCTGTGGCTCAGGGGGTAGAGCGGGCTGGCTGGTAACCTGAAGGTTGCTAGGTCAATCCCCGGCTCCTCCTAGCTGAGCGGGTTGGCTGGTAACCTGGATTACCAGCCAACCAGCCAATTACCAGCCAAGCCTGAGGAGCCGGGGATTGAACTAGCAACCGGAAGGTTGCTAGCTCCTCCTATCTGAGTGTCGAGGTGTCCCTGAGCAAGACTCCTCACCCTAACTGCCTCCAACAAGCTGGCTGTTGCCTTAAATGGTTAACACCGCCGTCGGTGTGTGAATGTGTGCATGAATGTGAGGCAACATTGTAAAACGCTTTTGAGTGGCCACTGGATAGCAAAGCGCTGTATAAATGCAGTCCGTTTACCATTGAATCCTCTTACCCGAGTGAAGGATTGACCACGATGGCGGCTGGCTGGTCGAGGTCGGTATAGATCAGCCACTTCCTGTAGCGGCCGTCTAACTCAGCCACTTCGATCCGATTGGTCCCCGCGTCCGTCCAGTAAATGTGTCTGGGAGGGAACGAGACACAGGGTTGTAGACGATTGATTCTAGTCAACCCCTAGTCTGGGGTTGATTCTAGAACACACTTTGTTGAGATGAACATTCTCTGATGCACTACCACTATGAGCAAAAACATCGAACTCATGTCTTGTTCTTGTTGTTTCACTTGACTTTGTCATACTATTTTGCACAAAATATATTGTTTGCATTAGTACTTTGTATTTTTATCGTATTTTTTATTATTTTAGGGATATTTTATCCTCTGTTTTTCCACTGCTGCTGGGCTGTTGCAACAGACATATTTATCCTACGAGGGATTAATAAAATTGCATCTAATCGAATATAATATGCGTCAGAAATACAATTTGATTCAGTTTTCTAACATTGCCAACATTGTGTCCTGAATCCTGAAGCTTTTCTTCTGCACAATTTCCACTTTAATTAACCAGCACTTGTCATGTCCATGTCATGTTTATTTCTGTCTACATGTTTTTCTGTGGTAAATGTGGTAAGAGGGTTTATCGGTTATCTGTTGTATATGTGGTATATGTGGTATCCGTG
The DNA here is from genome assembly GCF_949987615.1 of Pollachius pollachius. Lineage (NCBI taxonomy): Eukaryota > Metazoa > Chordata > Actinopteri > Gadiformes > Gadidae > Pollachius > Pollachius pollachius. The sequence continues at coordinate 48,408,862 of NC_136936.1, forward strand.
TGCCGCACAGTGTTGCTACACTGTGCTGCGTCTTTCCAAATGTATGCTGCCCTGAAACCAACTTGACTGTGTGAAAACAATCATCCCCTTGGGGACAATAAAGAAACGAACTAACTAACTAACTAACTTGGGACTGTTTCTGCAGCGACTCTAACTCGGATGCATTTGGCTCCTGCTCGGGTGGTCTCAGGTCCGGGAGCAGTCTCCCGAGGGGTCTCACCCAGTGATCCAGTCCACGGCGAGGCCCTCGGGGTTGGTCACGTAGCGCAGGTTCAGGTCCACCTCCTTCACGGGGTTGTTCCCGTCGTCGAGGAAGGTGGTCATGTACGCCCGCTTGATGGAGCCAAACTGGATGCTGTGGCCCCGGACCGTCCAGTACACCACGCCTGGAGGACACGCGACGAATGGAGGAATAAAGGAACATTTGAATGAAATACTACAAATACTTAACAAAATACAGATACCAAATACTTTTTTTTTTTTTTTTTACAAAAATCGATATTCATGATACGCCTTTGCAGTGAAAATATATGAGGAGATGATAGCATATGATGATGATATGATATCACTTAAAAATAGTACTTCACATTGTGTAGCGTCTTATCAAAGCTATCTTTGTTGCATACGGGGAATGGGTTAATCTAGCGATTGTTAGTGCTTGGCCCTTGTTTCTATGAACATCCTCACTGTACAGACAGCGATATATAACCTTGGCCCAAGAGAGATGTGCACGCAAAGTTTGGCGCCTGTATCACAATTTGAACGATTTTTTCACTTATCTGCCGCACTAATATTGTTTCTCTTTCTTCTGAAAAATGTACTTATTTTTCGTTGCTTTAAATAAAGGCGTCTGCTAAACTCCCACAACGTGAATGTAAATGTTATTGAGGGAGGGGGGAGGGGCCTTACTCAGTCCCTCCCCCTGGGGGTCCCACAGGTAGTCCATGGCCTGAATGTGCTCAGCGTTGTCCAGGTAGTCTGAGTACTGCTCCGAGGACAGGTTGAAGCGCCGGATGCGGACGTTGTCGGGCAGCAGCAGCACCGGAGGGTTTCCTACACACACAAAACATTACCAGACAAACCGATTACAAGAGGACCTACCGACAGCTGGAACGACAAACGACAGAAATAAATAGACTGTGTTCACCTGAAAGAGTCCTGTCCTGCCTAGCTCAACTGCCCAAGAGTGTGTGAGTGAGTGTGTGTGTGTGTGTGCGTGTTTAGTTTAGTGTTTGTGTGTGTGCGCATGCGTCTGTGTGTGCCCGTGTGCGTGCGCGTGGTTGCTCGCTTGCGTGCGTGCGTTTTTGAAGGTTCGATTCCGACGGGCTATGCTAAGAATGCATGCACTCCTTTTTATCAATGCATAATGTTTTATTCACAGCGTAGCGGAAAACAACTAAAACAGCGTGACGAGGCCAGGGGGTGTAGAGTCATATTATGTTAATCTATTATGTGTCTAGGCTGGTTGTGTTACCCTGAGCGGCGCACTCCCGGCCGTGGGGCTGCCCCACCGAGGTGAACCCGGCGGCGCAGAAGCAGCCGTAGCCCCCCTTGGTGTTGCTGCAGACCTGGGGGCACGTCCCGAACACCGCACACTCATCCACGTCTGGGGAGTGGGGGGCCGAGGAGAGAGGACGCAAGGAGAGAGGAGGCCAGGAGAGGGGACACAAGAAGGGAGAAAACAAGGACACAAGTTCACATGAGGACGATAACATTAGGAATGTCGCTTGGGCCAACACACTAACCCTAAATCCCACGTATATTTAATCATATGGACACGCACACACGCACGCACAGGATGCTATCTAGCATTGATAGACACACGCACATAAGCATAGACACACACACAAACACACAAAGGATGCTATATCGCCATGCCAGCCAGACAAATACAGACGCACACACACACACACAGACACACACATAAACACACACACACACACACACACAGAGGATACTATGTCGCAGAGCCAGCCAGCAAGCCAGCCAGACACAGACACACACACAGACAAACAGACACAGACACACACACACAGGTGTATACCTTGGCAGGTGCTCCGGTCGGAGGGGGTGGGTTTGTACCCGGGTCTGCAGGAGCACAGAAAGCCCCCGCCCGTCACGTCGGTGCAGTTGTGCTCACAGAGTTTCTCAGCGCAGGAGCGTTCGCTGTCGTTGACTGAGGAGGCGCAGCAATGCATTGTGGGTTACACAATAGTAGTAGACGATGTCATGCATTTTTCACATATCAATCCGATTTTATATTCACATTCGTTTAATTCATTAAGTTTTCTTTCGTTCTTAGTTGTATTCATTTTTTGTACGTTATCCCATTAGCAGCCTCTCGTGGCTGGAGTTGTTACTACAGGTAAAGCTTTCAACGTTTCAGACAGCTGTCTAAATTTAAGTAATATGAAAATATAATAGCTGCAGTAAAATAGCTGCATAACACAGGTTTAACTAAAGAGAAATATTTAAATATATTTTTATTGCATTATGAATATGGTATAATTCCCCAAGAATAATTCATAAAGAAAAAAAAACACGGATGCATCCCCATGGATACGGTTCCTATTTCGTTGTTAAAATCATCTCCTCATCATCTTACAGCAGCCCAGCTCGTCTGATTGGTCACCGCAGTCATCGTAGTCATCGCACACGTACAGCTGGGGGACGCACTGGCCGTTCTCGCACTTGTACTGGTCCTCCGAGCACGGCCCGGGGGTGGGCTCCCGGCCTGAGGGGGGGAGGGGGGGGGGAAACCGATGAGGCACGTGTTGCCGTGGTGACGGTCATGACAGAATAGATGGGGGGGGGGGGGTGTATGATCCCATCCCAGGGAGAGAGGAAAATGGATGGAGAGGAGAGTGACTGCCAACCTGGAGGGATGTGGCGGTGTCTCGGAGTACATGTTAACTGTTACTGATCTTTAAAAGGTGCCTGAATGCACATTTAACCATCAGCATATTGTAATATGGTCTTAGATCTAAGAGGGTCTAAGATGGTTGTTCACTCAGACAGTTTCGCTCAACACCCTCCCCTGTGCCATGCTTTCAGAACACACACTCAATGCTTGTATACTCTTTACTGTACCGACAGTGATATATTGTTTCTCTTTCTGCTGACAAATGTACTAATTGTAAGTCGCTTTGGATAAAAGACTCTGTTAAATGCCCTAAATGTAAATGTCTACATGGAAATGCTTGTCTCACGTATATTGACTATTGAGTAATGACTGCTGCTGAGTATTAATGAGTATTGAGCCGTACTGAGTGTCACTGGGTATTGAGTATTGGGAGAGTGTATCTGCTCACAGTTGTCCGGCTTCTCGTCGCTGCCGTCCCCACAGTCGTCCACTGAGTTGCAGAGCTCGTGGCTGTACACACAGCGGTTGTTGTCGCAGCGGAACCGGAAGGCTCCTTCACACGGGATGTCCACTGGGGAGGGGGGTGGGGGGGGATCGCTGGGGTTACTCTGTGCAATGTGGCCTGGTCGCCAAGACTTAATCTTGTTGCTTGCTTCAGTGGACAATGAGTGGATCAATTAAAAATCCAAAATTTATGCAGCAGTATACTGGTTGTTTTTTATAAACTGTGGTGTGTGTTTATGTGTGTTTGTGCGAGTGTGTTTGTGGGTGTGTCTGTGTGTGCGTGTGCATGTACGTGTGTTTGTCTGTGTGTGTTCGTGCGTGCATGGGTTCGTATATGCGTGTGTGTCTGTGTGTGCGTGCGTGCATGTGTGTGTGTCTCTTCGTATGTGCGTGTATGTGTGTGTGTGTGTGTGTGTGTGTGTGTGTGTGTGTATGTATGTGTGTGTGTGTCTGCGTGTGTGTGTGTCTCTTCGTATGTGCATGTATGTGTGTGTGTATGTGTGTGAGTTTGTGTTTGTGTGCGTGCCTGCGTGTGCGTGCGTGTGTGCATGCATGCGTGTGTGTATGTGCCTTTATATGTGTGTGTGTGTGTGTGCATGTGTGTGTCTTACAGCACAGGTGGAGCTCCTCGTCCGATTGGTCCCCACAGTCGTTGTCTCCGTCACACTTCCAGTGGTGCTGCACGCACACGTGGTTCTTGCACTCGAACAGGAAGGGCGGGCAGTAGGTGCCGTTGGGGTAGCGTGTCGCTGGGAAGACACACACGCAGGAATATTGTCCGTCATCTTTCATGAGGTGAACACCTTCATCACAACGGTGTGTGTGAATGAATTATTCAGGGAGTTTCTTCTGTCCCTTTAGGGGGGGCTAGGGTCCGGGGGGTCTCATAAATATATGGCCTGTTAAGCCCTTTGAGACTGTACCCTTTGATTAAGGGCTAAACAAATGCAATTTACAAATACAAATGCAATACAGACCAAGTATCGCACCCTGGGGGACAGAGCCTTCGCCATCGCCGCCCCTACCCTCTGGAACTCCCTCCCTCTGGCCATCCCAAACTCTGACCTACAACATTTGACAAATCTTCCTCCGCCATCTTCCAATCTCTCCCGCTCTCTTAATGTGTTGCCTATTGTTGCGGTGTTGTTTATTTTTTCCCTTTTGTTTGTCTGTACTGTCTGTATGTATTCCTGTCTTATTTGTAAAGCGTCTTTGAGTATTTAGCAAAGCGCTATAAAAAACTGATCAATTATTATTATTATTATGAATTTTATTTTATTTTATTGAATGTGATTAGAAGTCCATCCATGGTTGAATCGCGCGGCAACAGGAAGCGGTTCGGGCTCCGGCCCATGACTTACGACAGGCACTCTCGTCGGTGAAGTCCACACAATCCGCGTTCCCGTCGCACTTGAAGCGCTCGGCAACGCAGTGGCCGCTGTCGCACTGGAAGTAGTCGGGCTGGCAAGTCCTCAGCTCTGTTACCGAGACAACACAGGACACAGTGTTGTCAAAGTTGGTGTGTGTACAAACATACATAGTGATCCTGTTGGTCTATAGCGTGTTCTTATTCATTTCATTTATTTGTTGTAAGGACAGTGCACATTAATCTACATTTCTGTAAATGTGCCAGTGTTAGCCAGCAGGCTAATTTTCGACTGTAGTTCTTTAGCAAGATATTAAGCTAGGCACAGGATGGCTGAAAAGTAAAACACATTAAAGAAAACGCACAGCAACAGATAACAACAGTATAACATGATGCCAATAGACTCCATTAAAACATATAAAAATACAATCGTTATTCAAACCACCATGGGTTAGACATGAGAGCTACAAAAATGCACAGCAATTCAGTTCAGTTCAGTTGTTTACACTCATAGTATTGTAGTAGTGTTGTGTTGTTGGTTACTTCTTGGCTCAGCGAGGCCTTGGAGTAGCTGACACGGGGCCAGACCCCCCCCGGGGGGGGGGAGCGACTGGGGGCCGACATTCAGAGAGCCAACACTCACCGCAGTCCCTTTCATCCGAGTTGTCCTCGCAGTCGTTGTCATGGTCGCAGGCCCAGCGGTTGGGAATGCAGTGCAGATTATCACAACGGAACTCGCTCTCCGTGCAAACACGCGGGGCTGGGCGCGGAAAACACAGGAGAAGAAGAAGAAGAAGAAGAGGAAGAAGAAGAGGGAGAAACTCACATTAGTTTACTTTTTTTGTTGTGAGGAGGGAGGGAGGTTAAATATCTGTCTATCGGTTTTGGGGCAAAACTTTTGAAAATATAAACAGGTAAAAACATTGGCAAGACTTTTGTAAATATATCAGGTAAAAAACAAAACAGTATTTATTTATTGATGTAGCGTACCTACGCAACCGTGTTATTTACAATACGTAGCCTCACTAGAACGGAGGCTTACAGCTTTAAAATGACATCATCCTCAGCGCACACAAACACAGACGGCAATTTATTGGCCCTGCGGTATCTTGGCAGGCCCCGAGGCCGTAACCAGGGGAACAGCGTCAGCGTTCCCGACGGGGCAGCGCTGTGATTTAGTCCCGGGGCTGCCGCCCTCACCGTGAGCTGCCCCCTCCTCAGACGGGTTTAAGCTCTCCGGAGGGCAGCGGGGTGACTCTCGTCTCCTGATAACACAGCCTGTCACCGCCCCCCACCGCCGCGGACGGCCGATGTCTCTCTCTAACATTATCTGACCAGGCTAGGAGTGCTGGAGAAGGGACCAGATAGCCGGCCCCTTCTCCAGCACATCAGAGCAGCTAATTCATCTAAGGGGGGCCGGAGCTGAGATCCCACAGTGAATCATTCTGCCTGACCACACGAGGAAAACTACGGAAGAGGATTAGGGCCACTGAGTTTGAAGTCACAATTCAGAGAATAGTGGCTAAATTCTGAGAATAAAGTTCCAAATTCTGACTTTAATGTCACAGGCTGAAGAAGGGTCATTCCTGTAGAGTGAGAGGCACTTTGCGTCGTACAGGACGGTAACCAAACGCTGACCGGAGAAGTTGGATGTTAGTTTCCTTGTTTGTTCGAGGGGGATCACGTAGACAAAAGAGGATTAGGGCCACATGGGTTTTTCCTAGTTATGAGTTGAAAGTCAGAATTCTGAGACTAAAGTCGGAATTCTCGAGTATGCTTTTTTTGTTGTTGTTTTTTTTTTGCATTTCTGGACGTTGAAGACGGACTGGAAAGCAGGTTAAAAGAGAGAACTGACTTATGTACAAAGGAAAGTATTCCAGTACAGACGATGTGCAACTATCTCGTGGTTCTCAGCAACCAAGTGAGTTTGGCTGAGGGGTTGGACTTCAGACTCACTGCAGCCATGCTCGTCCGAGTTGTCCCCGCAGTCATCGGCTCCGTCACACCTCCACCGGAGTGGCAAGCACTGGTGGTTGTCACAGCGGAAGTCTCCGAGAGGGTCGCAGGTCATCTCGTCTGGAAAGAGAGAGAGAGAGAGAGAGAGAGAGAGACAGAGAAAGAGAGGGAAGGAGAGGGAGAGGGAGAGGAGAGAGAGAGAGAGAGAGAGAGAGAGAGAGAGAGAGAGAGAGAGAGAGAGAGAGAGAGAGAGAGAGAGAGGGAGAGGGAGAGAGAGAGAGAGAGGGAAGGAGAGGGAGAGGGAGAGGGAGAGGGAGAGAGAGGGAGAGAGGGAGGGAGAGGGAGAGGGAGAGGGAGGGAGAGAGAGAGGGAGAGAGAGGTCAGTTAGCTTGAGAGGATGCCATGGCTGGTCTCGGGAGCTGTATCTGCAGAATGAACTGTATTATCACTGAATTGTCATCAGTAAAATACCATTACCACAGCATCAATGACTGCACCGTTTCAAACGTTCTTGTATTTAATGGTTAAAGCAGTAAAACATTTTTATAGGGAGGCATTTTAGAATCAAGTATCAATCTGATTACAAAGTTGAATACAGCAGACATATAGATCACGTGAACGTAATCTAAAGTGAACCTGTTTCTCCTCTTCTCATTCAAACATTTAGTCATCTCACAGGGGGAGACGAAGAGGGAGGAGGAGGAGGTGAAGGAGAAGGAGGAGGAGGGAGAGTGAGAGACACCCCGGCATGCCCCTGATGGATGGTCAAACAAGCGGTGTGACTCCATGGGATAAGACCGCTGAGCGGGGATGAGGTTGAAGTGAGGGAGTGGAAGTGTGAGGAGGGGAGGGGATGAGACGAGAGGAGAGCTGTCTCCACCACCCGAGGCTGGGGTCGTGAGGAGGAGGAGAGGAGAGGGGAAGAGAGGAAAGGAGAGGAGAGAGGAGACGAGAAGAGGAGAGGAGAGGGGCAGAGAGGAGAGGAGATGAGAGGAGAGAGGAGAGCCGTCTCCACCACCCAGTGCTGGGGGTGTGAGGAGGAGGAAGAGGAGGAGAAGGAGAGGAAAGGAGAGGGGAGAGGAGAAGAGGAGAGGAGAGAGGCAGAGAGGAGAGGAGAGCCGTCTCCACCACCCAGTGCCGTGTGCGTGAGGAGGAGAGAGAAAAGAAGAGGAGAGGAGAGGAGAGAAAAAAAGAGGAGAGGGTAAGAGAGGAGAGGAGAGGGGAGGCGAGGGTAAAAGAGGAGAGGAGAGGGGAGGAGAGGGTAAGAGAGGAGAGGAGAGGGGAGGAGAGGGGAGGCGAGGGTAAGAGAGGAGAGGAGAGGGGAGGAGAGGGTAAGAGAGGAGAGGAGAGGGGAGGAGAGGGTAAGAGAGGAGAGGGGAAGAGAGATAGCACTAGGGGCCCATCTGGCCCCACGGCTACATTCTGAAACAACCAGACCAGCTCCCATCTCCCCTCCTGTACAGAGCGGAATCTGATGGAGCTGATAAGACTTGGGGGAGGACGAGTTGGTGTGTGTGTGTGTGCGTGCGTGCGTGCGTGCGTATGAATGAGAGTCTGTGAGTGTGTGACGTGTATGTGTGTGTCTGTGACGTGTTTGATTTCAGATTTCTTTTGTCTGAATAAACATGGTACACACACACACACACACACACACACACACACGCACACACACGCACCCGGACAGCCCATAAATCTGCAGAGCTCTCAGGGAGAGTGTGGCGGGGGAGGGGTAATGAGGGCAGCTCCCTGAGCGACACCGTAACCCCCTGTGAGGAGGAGGCAGGGGGGGTGATAATGACCCTTCACTCAGGTCAGTGCGAGACACAGGGAGATATAGGCTGAGGTGTCCCATGTTTTTAACTCTAACCCGTCCAGTGTCTGATAGTTTGATGGTTCCGAATCGTGAGTCGTTTAGCAGACTTTTAATTTGGTACAAAAAATTGCACGTAGATAAATGTTTTTTTTGTGTTTTGTTCGGTTTAACAATGTTTTCTTTTAAACCTTTTCGGCTCATCCCTTTGTCCTGCGTTTGAGTCGGTTTCCCGTCGTGTTCTCCGTGGGTTAATTGGATAATTGGTTAATGGGTTGGGTGTCGTCAGGTGGTTTGCCTCAGCAGATGGCGGCTGGTCCATCTCAGCAGCGTTCTGTGTGTCTGTTCAAGTCAGTGCAAGCTGAGGCTGAACTGTGGCGCTCTGTGGGGTGGCTGTTCTAGGCGGTCAGCTCGGACCCATCCCGCTCAACACCCACAGGAACACTGCAGAACCTTAACGATGGAACCCAGAACCAACCCCTAAACGATCACTAGGCCCGCCGCCCTCGGGATCCAGCTACAGAACCACGCACACACACACACACACGTGTGTGTGTGCGCTATGTACATACGTGCGTGTGTGTGTGCGCGTGTGTGTGTGCTATGAACATGTGTGTGTGCTATATACATGTGTGTGTGAGTGTGCATGTGTGTGTGTGCTCTGTACATGTGTGTGCGTGTGTTTGTGCTCTGTACCTGTGTGCGTTTGTGTGCTATGTACATATGTGCGTGTGTGTGCTCTGTACATATGTGCCAGTGTGTGTGTGTGTGCCAGTGTGTGTGTGTGTGCATGTGTGTGTGCTCAGTACATTTGTGCGTGTGTGTGTGTGTGTGTGTGTGTGTGTGTGTGTGTGTGTGTGTGTGTGTGTGTGTGTGTGTGTGTGTGTGTGTGTGTGTGTGTGTGTGTGTGTGCGCTCACCACAGCCCTGCTCGTCGCTGGCGTCCCTGCAGTCGTCGTGTCCGTTGCACACAGCCCACAGTGGCACACAGCGGTAGTTGGTCCGGCAGTCGAACTCCGTGTGGTTGTCACAGCGATAGGCGGGACCCACTGGGGGGGGGTAGGGTAACGACAACGTCAACACAGGAGGACATCACGGTTCAGAGGGAATGGTACTGCGTTATCAATGTTTGATGTGTGTGTGTGTGTAAACATGAAAGCTCTCTGTGGATTATGGGTATGTCTCTATACTCTCTATACTATACTATATAATGTGTGTTATGTGCCTGTGTGTTGTCTGTGTGTTTGTATGTGTTTGTTTGTGCCCTGTTCTTGTTCCTCTTTGTGTGTGTGTGTGTGTGTGTGTGCTCTGTGTGTGTGTGTGTGTGTGTGTGCTCTGTATGTGTGTCCTTGTGTGTGTGCTCCCTATAGATGTGTTTGTGTGTGTGTGTGTTCTCTGTATGTATGTGTGTGTGTTTGTGTGTGTGTGTGCTCCCTATATGTGTGTGTGTGTGTGTGTGCTCTATACGTGCTCTGTATGTGCGTGTGTGTGTGTGTGTTCTCTGTATGTGTGTGTGTGTTTGTGTGTGTGTGTGCTCCCTATATGTGTGTGTGTGTGTGTGTGTGTGTGTGTGCGTGTGTGTCCGTGTGCTCCCTATGTGTGTGTGTGTGTGTGTGCTCCCTATGTGTGTGTGTGTGTGTATGCTCCCTATGTGTGTGTGTGTGTGCGCTCCCTATGTGTGTGTGTGTGCTCCCTATGTGTGTGTGTGTGCTCCCTATGTGTGTGTGTGTGTGTGTGTGTATGTGTTCTCTGTATGTGTGTATGCGTGCGTGCGTGCTCTATACGTGCTCTGTGTGTGCGTGTGCTAAGAGCTTACTGCACTCCTCCAGCGGCTCGTCTGAGTTGTCCCCGCAGTCGTCGTCGGCGTCGCAGCGCCAGCTCTGCGGGACGCAGCGCCCGTTGAGGCACTTGAACTCCCCGGGCCGGCAGGTCCTGCTGGCGCAGTGGGCGGGCTCCTCGTCCGACCCGTCGCCGCAGTCGTCCTCGCCGTCGCACTGCCACGCCTCCGGGACACACCGCTTGTTACCGCACCGCCACTGGTGGCGCTCACACTGGTGGGTGGCTGGGAGGAGGTACATTCACGGAGGTCCATAAGCATGGCCATATATATGTTGATTTCTAAAAAAACAATATACATGTTTACATTTGCATTCAGGTGTTAAAAATGATAAAATAATGTATGTATGTAAATATATTGGTTCATATATATTCGTCTATGTGTTGTATATGAACGAACACGCTTAGACAACTCAATTTCCCAGTCCGGAAGAACAGCTATTTGGTACCAGGTTCCTGTGACTATTCCTAGAGAGCCTGGACACATAGACGTCTATCAGCGTTCATCTGCACCAATCAGAAGCAGCCAATTGCATAAGTTGAGCGTGGTGCTGCGGTTGTGGTTGGATTAAAACAAAGGAACAGCTCTATTCTAACGGTCACCCACCACACAACACGGGGTCCTCATCAGAGCCGTCGGGGCAGTCCTGGTTGGTGTTGCACAGGTGGTGGGAGCTGGTGCAGTTTCCATCGCTGCACTGGAACTGCCCCAGTCTGCAGTGGCGGCTGGGGCAGGTGGACGGCTCGTCTGACCCGTCCCTGCAGTCCCTCTGGCCGTCACACCGCCACCAGATGGGGATACACCTGAGACACACACAGATACAGTCACACCTCCACCAGATGGGGATACACCTGAGACACACACAGATACAGTCACACCTCCACCAGATGGGATACACCTGAGACACACACAGATACAGTCACACCTCCACCAGATGGGGATACACCTGAGACACACACAGATACAGTCACACCTCCACCAGATGGGGATACACCTGAGACACACACAGATACAGTCACACCTCCACCAGATGGGGATACACCTGAGACACACACAGATACAGTCACACCTCCACCAGATGGGGATACACCTGAGACACACACAGATACAGTCACACCTCATCCAGATGGGATACACCTGAGACACACACAGATACAGTCACACCTCCACCAGATGGGATACACCTGAGACACACACAGATACAGTCACACCTCCACCAGATGGGGATACACCTGAGACACACACAGATACAGTCACACCTCCACCAGATGGGGATACACCTGAGACACACACAGATACAGTCACACCGCCACCAGATGGGGATACACCTGAGACACACACAGATACAGTCACACCTCCACCAGATGGGATACACCTGAGACACACACAGATACAGTCACACCTCCACCAGATGGGGATACACCTGAGACACACACAGATACAGTCACACCTCCACCAGATGGGATACACCTGAGACACACACAGATACAGTCACACCTCCCCCAGATGGGATACACCTGAGACACACACAGATACAGTCACACCTCATCCAGATGGGATACACCTGAGACACACACAGATACAGTCACACCTCCCCCAGATGGGATACACCTGAGACACACACAGATACAGTCACACCTCCCCCAGATGGGATACACCTGAGACACACACAGATACAGTCACACCTCCACCAGATGGGGATACACCTGAGACACACACAGATACAGTCACACCTCCACCAGATGGGGATACACCTGAGACACACACAGATACAGTCACACCGCCACCAGATGGGGATACACCTGAGACACACACAGATACAGTCACACCTCATCCAGATGGGGATACACCTGAGACACACACAGATACAGTCACACCTCCACCAGATGGGATACACCTGAGACACACACAGATACAGTCACACCTCCACCAGATGGGGATACACCTGAGACACACACAGATACAGTCACACCTCCACCAGATGGGATACACCTGAGACACACACAGATACAGTCACACCTCCCCCAGATGGGATACACCTGAGACACACACAGATACAGTCACACCTCATCCAGATGGGCTACACCTGAGACACACACAGATACAGTCACACCTCCCCCAGATGGGATACACCTGAGACACACACAGATACAGTCACACCTCCCCCAGATGGGATACACCTGAGACACACACAGATACAGTCACACCTCCACCAGATGGGGATACACCTGAGACACACACAGATACAGTCACACCGCCACCAGATGGGGATACACCTGAGACACATACAGATACAGTCACACCTCATCCAGATGGGATACACCTGAGACACACACAGATACAGTCACACCTCCACCAGATGGGATACACCTGAGACACACACAGATACAGTCACACCTCATCCAGATGGGATACACCTGAGACACACACAGATACAGTCACACCTCCCCCAGATGGGATACACCTGAGACACACACAGATACAGTCACACCTCCACCAGATGGGGATACACCTGAGACACACACAGATACAGTCACACCGCCACCAGATGGGGATACACCTGAGACACACACAGATACAGTCACACCTCATCCAGATGGGATACACCTGAGACACACACAGATACAGTCACACCTCCACCAGATGGGATACACCTGAGACACACACAGATACAGTCACACCTCCACCAGATGGGGATACACCTGAGACACACACAGATACAGTCACACCTCATCCAGATGGGATACACCTGACAGACACACAGCGTAGATAAAGAGGGCATTCTGGGGCTTGTGTCATAATGAGACTTGCGGGTCAAGATTGTGTATTTAGTTTGCAACAAAGACTAAATAAAAATGCATATATTTAAATCAAACGTTTTCAGTGCGTGTGCAACACTGTCCACACAACCAAGGCACTGGTGACTCACAACAACACACTTTAAAACCCCCGGAGAGACCTCCACAGAGAGACCTCTGTCAGTAGACTCTAGGTCTCCTAGCACTACCGCGCCGGTAAACTCCACAGGCATCAGCGTGAAACCCACCGTTCGTTGTCAGCACATCTGTACTGGGTGCTGCTGCACATGGGCAGACAGCGGGCCACGCCCCCTATCTGCATGGCCAGGAAGTGGTCCGGGCACTCGCAGGTGTGGCTCCGCCCCCCGCTGCCGATCAGACACAGGTGCGAGCAACCGCCGTTGTTTACCCCGCAGGGATTGGTCACTGTAAAGGAGAGGAGGGCACGGCAGAGGGTGTCACACCCGTCCCTCAAAAACAAGGCAGCCATTGTCCGGCAGGAGGGAGAGACACTTCAGGGAGATGGAGGAGGCAGAAAGGATCAGGATATGAGCGGATGATAAGCATCTCTGATAACACTACCGCTGGTGTTGAACAGATAAGCATCTCTGATAACACTACCGCTGGTGCTAAGCAGATAAGTGGAATTGCTTTTCCTTCCTGGTTGTCTCTGAAGTTTGCACGCGATGACGCCGCTATACATAGAGACCGTGTTCAGTTTACTGACATGTCAAGACCTCGTGCGAATAAGGAGAAGCCTCTCTGAATTACCTTCTCACTAAACCTAAAGACCAACAAATGCTTGAGGTACTGGCAAAATGGTCTGTGTTTGTGTCATCATAAGTTGCTCTGCAGTGAGATAACATGCCTATCCACTGGTGAAAAATCGGTGTGAATGAATAGGTGAGCAACTATTTGTTCCATCGTTATGTACTGTTGTATTTCGATTGTTGTTGCTGTCATTTTATAAGTCTGAAAAATAAAGAATAAGCCTGTCTGTGTTAGGACTACAGACCGGCGAACCAATAGGAGACGGGTCGTACCAATGGGCTGCCGGTAGGGGTGGCACACGTGGATGTCGAAGGGCCGGTGGGTGGTGTTGACCAGCGTCTGGCGCCCGGAGCCGTCGTACTTGTTGCCCTTCTCCACGGTGCGGGTGTTCCAGTCCGTCCAGTACACCGTCTCCTCGAACACCGTCAGGGCGAAGGGGTGGGGCAGCGTGCCGTCGTACACCGTGTGGCGGTGCTGGCCCTGCAGGTCGGAGTACCTGGAGGGGGGGGGGCGTTTGAGGCGCTTTAGTCACTTCCATTTGGTATGTGGAGCCCTTAATCACAGGGCTATACACATGCAGCACCATATGCTTTCACTATATTTAGAACCCAACTTATTCCGGCTTAATTATTAGTTAGACACAAATTTGTTTTACAATTGAAAAAAATGCAACACATAAGCTCAATATATGTTAAAAACGTAGTACACCACAGAGGATCCATTAATTATTTAAATAATTAAATACTATTAATCAGATCACATAGGGCATCGGGGGGGAAATGTTATGACCTCCTCTGAACCTTAACTCTCCAAAAACGAAGGAAATACTCCCTTCCTATCAAGGAAGACTCCAGACTCATTTCTTCAGAGTTCACTTGGACTCTGCTCAGCCTGCCCCCCTTACACCCCAAACCCTCTTACGCACTTATTGTATGTTGTACGTCCTGGCACTTTATGTACGCATTTATTGTAAGTTGTACATCCTTGCACTTAAAAATAGTAGTTAGTTGTGTAGCATCTTGTCCTAGCTATCTCTGTTGTACACAGGGAATGGGTTAGCCTACCGATTGTTAGTGCCTTGCACTTGCTTCTATGAACATCCTTACCTTACCGACAGAGCAATGTACTTATTGTAAATCGCTTTGGATCAAAGCGTCTGCTAAATGCCCAAAATGTAAATGTGAATGTGAGGAAGGAAGGAGGAAGGAAGGCAGAGTGAGGGATCCCTCCCTCAAGGGACGGGGAGAAGTGTCATGGCTGTCCTGATGAGGCTAAGAGGTTTCGGCCTGACTGCAGCAGCGGAGATCTGGGACTCACTCGATGTAGTTGAGGTGGGCGTCGGACCAGTACAGCATGTCGTTGGTGTAGTCGATGGTCAGGCCGTTGGGCCACTCGATCTTAGTGGTGATGACGGCCGCCTTGTCCTTCCCGTCCATTCCCACGCGACCGATGAACGCCTTGCTGCCCCAGTCGGTCCAGAACACGTAGCTGACACACGCACACACACACACACAAACATACAACATACACAGATAATAGATACTTATGAAGTTTTAGAGGGCACAATTTCATGGGGACAATCAATGACTATGTGTCTCGAGGGAACAATTATAAACTCTAATGTAGGTACATTTACTGAATACAATTTAAATAAATAAAATTAACATTTTCTTCTGACAAATGTACTTTTGGGATAAAAGCGCCTGCAAAACCCCCAAAATGTAAATTTGAATGTAAATTCAATTATACAAAATTAAATTACATTTTATCAATTTAATTTAATTTCACTTCACACTACTTCTGCTCAATTTTACTGAATGTTACCAGTCTTTCCTGAATTGGATTAAGTTGAACCTAACCAACCTCGCTCCCCCACCCGCTGTAAACCCTCACACCCTCCACGCGCCCCCCCGCCCCACTCACCCGTATCGGGGGTGCAGGGCGACGGCGCGCGGGTTCTCGAAGCACCACGTGTTGTTGTCGTCCACGCAGTGCTCCGCCAGCCGCTTCACGAAGCGCCCGTCCAGCTCCGCCACCTGCAGGCAGTCCAGCACGCTGTCCACCCAGTACAGCTTCCTGCCCGCCCAGTCCACCGCCAGGCCCTCCCCGTGCAGCACCCCGCTGACCACCGCCTCGCGCCCGCTGCCGTTGAAGTGCATCCTCTCGATCGCCCTGCGGCTGACGTCCACCCAGTACAGCCGCCTGTCCACGCGGTCGTAGTCCAGCGCCACCGCGCTGCTCAGGCCCTGCAGGATGAGGGAGTAGGCCTCCCCGTCCGTCGACAGGTTCCTCAGGTAGTAGCGGTTGCTGAAGACCAGGTAGGGGGCGATGTTGCTGTTCTGGCGGCAGGTGCGGCCGTCGGGCTCGCGCAGGTAGCCCGGGGCGCACTTGCACACGTAGGCGCCCAGCGTGTTCTCGCACTGCTGGCCGCACACGCCCGGCGTCTCGGCGCACTCGTCCACGTCGTCGCACGACCGGCGGTCCGACATGAGGCGGTAGCCGTGGCGGCAGCCGCACAGGAAGCCGGTGGGCGTGTCGGTGCAGTTGTGGTCGCAGTGGTGGACGCCGGGGTCGGTGCACTCGTCGATGCCTGTGGAGGGGAGGGGGGGGGGGATGAGCGTTAGTTGAGTTGAGGACTTTCAGCTGTAGATAACTACTGTAGGAGATCCTCCAGATGAATATGAACCGTGACAATGAGGGATGTAATGTCCCTTCAAAAGAGAAGCACCGACTTATTCATGTTTAAGCATTAATTAGTCCCAGTTTTGTCTGAAAATGGATACAAATGCAGCACATTAGCTAAATATAGGTTAAAAACTACCAAAAAAACAAAGGGATCTATTTATATTTCAATATATCAAAACACAGAGTCCTCCCTGCATTCCCCCGGCCAACCTCTAGGGGGCGCATGGTGCTCAGGCGATCACAGAGAGCCAGACTCAGCTGGTGACAGGGGAGGCTAGACAGAGACACGCACTTGATAAAGACCCACTCTTTCCAGGAATCAATCCCCACAACCACCACCTCCACCTCCAGCACCATCATCTCCAACTCCACCGCCACCACCACACCCTCCGACAACACCACCACCACCACCACCTCCACCTCCAGCAGCACTCACCGCAGCCCTTCTCGTCGCTGTTGTCGGAGCAGTCGTCGCTGCGGTCGCACACGGCGCTCATGGGGATGCAGCGGCCGTTCTCGCAGCCGAACCGCCCGGGCGGGCAGGTGGGCGTCTGCGTGCGGCACAGGTGCTCCAGCTCGTCCGACTCGTCGCCGCAGTCGTTGTCGCCGTCGCACAGGAAGTCGTGGGAGACGCAGCGGCCGTTCTGGCAGGTGAACTGCTGCTGCTGGCAGGGCTGGTAGGTGCAGGCCTGCTCGTCGCTGCTGTCGCCGCAGTCGTTGCGCCGGTCGCACCTGCGGACGGAGACGGAGGCGTGGTGGTCATCGTACCGCGGGGTCATGTGACTCAGAGAACCCCCCCCCCCCCCCGAGGGAGTAACGGTTCTTATGGGGACGGTTCGTTAGTCAACGATGCTTATCGCCATGGAGACACCAGCCGTTTTGACTCAAGGTGGGTCTCATGAAATAAGGTTTGAATCTGAAGTAAAAGTCAAGTCAAGGTGTTATGTATATATATTTATATGTATTTATATACATTTATATGGATATGTATGTGCAGTAAAACATCATTATTCTGTAAAATGAAATTCTCAAAACAAGGCAAGGGTCATCCATGTAGCAAAACACAAATAGCAGAAAAAGTAACCTGGGTATAAAATGTCATATAATTCATATTTTTTTACATTTTAAATGGTGCAAATTCCACACTAATTGTTCGCCTGAGAACAGGCCCTCTCTTATGGCTCTGGGGACGAGAGGATATTATGGTCTGCCCTGTCCGACCTGTAGGAGCTGCGGATGCAGAGGCCGTTGGTGCAGCCGAACTCGTCCTCGCCGCAGTCACGCCGCGTGCAGTTCTGGTGCTCGTCCAGTGCGTCGCTGCAGTCCGCCTCGCCGTCGCACACCCAGTCCCGCGGCACGCACGTCCGCTGCGGCGGCCGGTTGTTCACGCATGTGAACTCCGTCTGGGTGCAGCTGCGGTTCACTGCGGACGCAGGGGGGGAGGGGGGAGGATGTGAATCACGCGTGTGTTTGCCACTCAGACGTCCCTCTCTGACGACGCCCCCCCACGACTCCCCAAAACGGAATAATGGACACACCAGACATTCCAGGCCCGGGCGGAGGCTTGACGATGCTCCAGCCCAGAGATGGACTTATGTGTGTCCCCCCCGACCCCACCCCCACAGAGTGCTTCGGGGTGTTGTCTTTTTGTCGGGGGGGGGGGGGGGGGGGGGGGGGGGGCGCGATGGGGAGACATGACGCAAGGGTCTGGATCCCTGTCCCGGGAGGCAGGAAGCCAAGCAGGGGGGCAGGAGGTGGGTGGGGGCCGGTTGGGGGCACTCCCCACCGTCCCCACAAAGCACCGAGTGAGGCGGGAGAAATCAGGAATGTTGGCAGCAAGGCTGGCGTGGAGAACCTTCTGCAGGAACCAAAGATGCTCTGATGCTCTCTCTCTCTCTCTGACTCTCTCTCTCTCTGACTCACTCTCACTGCGTCTCTGTGTCTCTCTCTCTCTCTCTCTCTCTGTCTGTTCATCTCTATCTCTTTTCTATCTCTTCTCTCTCTGTATTTCTTCCTCTCTCTCGTTTACAGTCTCTCTCTCTCTTTGGGTGAAGCTGTGAGACTAGCTGTGAGTGTGGACGTGAGAGGAGATGTAGGAGGAGATGAGTTGTAGGAGGAGGAGATATAAGAGGAGGTGCAATGCTCTGTAACGTACCACAGTTGTGTCTCTGGTCCTCGTCGCTCAGGTCCCCACAGTCGTTGTCTCCGTCGCAGATCCAGGAGGCGGCGATGCAGCGGCCGTCGTCACAGCGGAACTGCTCCGGGCTGCAGGTCCGCACCAGCGGGTCTGTAGGGGGACACACGACGTCATCAGGCCAACGCACAACATGAAGTCATCAGACCAACGCACAACATGAGGTCATCAGACCAACGCACAACAGACCCACACACAACGCGAGAGAACACAACGTCATCAGACCAACGCACAACATGACGTCATCAGACCAACGCACAACATGAGGTCATCAGACCAACGCACAACAGACCCACACACAACACGAGAGAACACGACGTCATCAGGCCAACGCACAACATGACGTCATCAGACCAACGCACAACATGACGTCATCAGACCACCGCACAACATGACGTCATCAGACCAATGCCCAACATTCATCATCAGACCAACGCACAACACATGACGTTATCAGACCAACGCACAACATGAAGTCATCAGACCAACGCACAACACATGATGTCATCAGACCAACGCACAACACATGACGTCCTCAGTGCAACGCAAGACACGGGGCAACACACAATGACATCAGACCAACGCACAACACATGACGTCATCAGACCAACGCACAACACATGACGTCCTCAGTGCAACGCAAGACACGGGGCAACACACAATGACATCAGACCAACACACAACACATGACGTCATCAGACCAACACACAACACGGGAGGAGACCAACGCACAACACACGAGCTCATCAGTCCAACGCATAACATGATGTCATCAGACCAAAGCACAATGGACGTCATCAGACCAACGCACAATGGACGTCATCAGACCGACGTACAACATGACGTCATCAGACCAACGCACAACATGACGTCATCAGACCAACGCACAACACATGACGTCCTCAGACCAACGCACAACACACACCCTGGCTCTGTCCCGGGACCATAACCCAAGATCTACAAAGCAGGCCTCCGGAGACCTGGGGTTGGACGTTTTCAAGTGTGACATACTTTCCCCTCCCAATCCCAATCCCCCCCCAGTGCTTTGATAGTTCCCTGAATGACATCCCGGACCCGGGGTACGTCACCGGCCGGCCTGAGGGATCGTCATGGCAACGCCAGATTCCCCTGCATGGTGAGGCGGCGGGACAAAGGGAGCGGAGCGAGCCTCACTAACCCCCGGGGGGTGGGGGGGGGGGGGGGGGGGGGGGGGGGGGGGTACAAAGGAGGAGGGGGGAGGGGCTGTTTGGCACGGGAGGAGGAGAGGAGACTCGGGGTGGGGCTGGAGGGGGAGAGATGAGCTGGGGGCTTGGTGGTGGGGTTGGGGGAGGGGGGGGGGGGGTCTGTGGGTGAGGCGTGAGGGAGGGGGTGAGGGAGGGGGTGAGGGGGGTGAGGGCTGGTTGTGATGGGTGTCACCACGGAGGAATGTGGCAGACAATAGGAGGCCTGGCAGACCACCGCACCAACAAAGCCGCTACACCGGCGAAACCCCCCCCACCCTACACCCATCCCCCTCCCCCCACCCTACACCCATCCCCCTCCCCCCACCCTACACCCATCCCCCTCCCCCCACCCTCCCAACAAGACATCACTCATGCTGCTCCAAAGAAGTGGGGTGGGGCACAGATGCAGACGCACACACCCATTTAGAGACCCCCACAGCTGATAATAGAGAAGGGGGGTGGGGGGGTAGTGGTGGACAAAGAGGGACTGTCATCACCATCATCATCATCATCAGTGACACTCACAGAGAGAGAGACAGAGAGAGACAATGACAAAGAGAGAGAGACAGACAGAGACCAACAGTGTGAGAGAGAAACAGAAACATAGACAGAGAGACAGAGACAGAGACAGAGACAGAGACAGAGACAGAGACAGAGACAGAGAGAGAGAGACACACACATACAGACAGAGAAAGAAAGAGAAAGCGGGGGCGTGCGACACTCACTGCAAGTGGAGGGCTCATCAGAGCCGTCTGCACAGTCTCTCCCCCCGTCGCAGTACCAGTGAGACGGGATGCAGCGGCCGCCCTCACACCGGAACTCAGTCCCCGAGCAGGTGGACGTAGCTGGAGGGGGGAGGGAGGGAGGGAGGGAGGAGAGAGGGAGGGAGGGAGAAGAGAGGGAGGGAGGAGAGAGGGGGGGAGGGAGGGAGGGAGGGAGGGAGGGGGGGAGGGGAGAGGGAGGGAGGGAGAGAGGGAGGGAGAGAGGGAGGAGAGAGGGGGGGAGGGAGGGAGGGAGGGAGGGAGGGAGGGGAGAGGGAGGGAGGGAGGGGGGGAGGGGAGAGGGGGAGGGTAGAGGGAGGGAGGGAGGGAGGGAGGAGAGAGGGGGGGAGGAGAGAGGGGGGGAGGGAGGGAGGGAGGAGAGAGGGGGGGAGGGAGGGAGGGAGGGAGGGAGGGGAGAGGGGGGAGAGAGGAGGGAGGGAGAGAGGGGGGAGAGAGGAGGGAGGGAGAGAGGGGGGAGAGAGGAGGGAGGGAGGGAGGGGGGGAAGGGGGAAAGAGGATGGAGAGGGGGAGGGAAGGAGGGAGAGAGAGAAGGAGGGATTGAGAACACATTAGGTCACTTTGCTTTGGTACGGCTGCAGAAGTCTTAAAGCAGGCTTGGGGTGGAAAGACTTAACACTATTTATCCTGCTTCGAAAACTCTTTCAAGTTGTATCCTAATTGTTTTAGTACTGAAAAGCTTCTGCTGTGGTGACTTGTTTTCACAGATCTTTGATCTTGAATACGCATTAATGGCACTTGTGCTTCGGAGCAGGCCTATTAATGGCAAGTGTGTAACATGTGCGTGCGTGTGTGTGTGTGCATGCGTGCGTGTATGAAACGTACTACAGTGTGTGGGGCTCTCGTCGCTCATGTCCCCACAGTCGTTGTCTCCGTCACACAGGTAGGAGCGTGGGATGCAGATGTTGGTGGTCTCACACTTGGTGTGGTCAGGGGGACAGGTCCTATCGGCTGGGGACACAGAGCACAACACCATGTCACTAACAGGACTAACATGTTTACTCACAGGATTGTGTTGTTTTTTTGTACGATTGTATGGCCTTACAACAGAAACACACACAACAACAACAACACACATCACAACAACAACAACAAAAATACACACAACAAAACCACCTCAACCATAATGAACACAACAAAAATACACAACAAAACTAGCTCAACAACCATAAACACAAAAGAAAAAAACACAACAACAAAACCACAACATTCACAACAACAACAACAACAACAACAACAACAACAAACAGGGGGACCCACGGCAGTTCTGCTCGTCCGAGCTGCCGTTGTCGTAGCAGTTGTTGATGCCGTTGCACACGAAGTCGTGGGAGACGCAGCGGCCGTTGTTGCAGGCGAACTCGGTGTCGGCGTTGCAGGGCCTGAACTGGCACGCCGTCTCGTCGCTGCTGTCGCCGCAGTCGTCGTAGTGGTCGCAGCGGTAGTGGTACGGAACGCAACGGCCGTTACTGCAGGTGAACACCGTGGGCTCGCAGGTGTGGAACGCTGTCGGCCAATCAGAAGAAAGGAGAGAAGATGATGACACAGGGCGGGTTTGGAAAAAAGGTGTGGCGGGGTGTTAGGATACACCATCGCACGTTTGATACCGTGGATTCTGGCTTTACCTGACAGGGCGATAAATGCCGCCATTTGCGGGGCTGCGTTTGAAGTACAAAGACAGTGATTGGTTGGTTAGTAACGAGGTAAGTTAAGGAGCGGGAAACAGCAGAATGAGAGGAGAGAACTTTCAATCAATGAGGAGAAACACACCGAGAACTTCGTAATCCCCCTTGGATCCTGCATCCGTGTGTTAAAGCGGGAGAAACAGAAACAGGAGGAAAGGTTAGTGTTGTTAAGGTGGAGAACATGGAATCAGAGGGGAAAAGACAGAACCGTATACTGGCAACCAGAGGATCAATGATCAACACCCAAGGAGAAATGAAAGGGCGGATATTATGCCACCAGGTCTGAGTGTGATAAGTCATCACCAGCTGATGGAAAATCTGCCTTTTCCTGTGCCTTAGGGAGAGGGTTGGGGCAACGGTTAACCACACTCACACTTGGTGGCATTATATCACCCCTTTAAAGACTGCACATGCAAAGAAAAACACAGGAAGAAGAGAGGAGATAACATCAGTTCAACAAGTCAAGTCAAGTCAAGTCATATTTTCTTTTCATAAATATATGGCCTGTCACACCCTTTGAGACTGTAATTATGATTAAGGGCTATAGAAACTGACTTGACTGGACCAGAGGAGACATGGGACGGTGGACACAAGCGGTCCTACACATGGCAGTCCGGACACCAGTCCCCCTACCACAGACTCGCTCCAGCTCGTCGCTGCCGTCCCCGCAGTCGTTGTCGTTGTCACACTTCCACTGGGCCCGGATGCAGCGGCCGTTCATGCAGGCGAACTGGCCGGCCTGGCAGCGCGTCCCGTTGTCAGGGATACAGTGCTTGTTGTCGGCCAGGTACCAGCGGCCCTCGGACGGGCACTGGCACTCGGCGCCGTTGGGTCCTGGGGGAGAGCCGACCGAACGGGGAGAGGGAGGATGAGCGACCGTGCGGAGACCGAAGGAGATATGGAATGGAATGACACCGACTCAACTACGCAACAGCCATCACTTTGGCTGTTCGGAGGAAACCTTTTAGACCGGACTTTGGGTTTGAACATTCTACACAATAAGCATCAGTGCCAAACGTGAAGTATCTGAACCACTGAAGGTCATAAAACGACACGTTTTATATAAAAAAAATAAAAAAGCCCAACTGGGGTACTGTACCCTAGAGTAGTGAGTGTTGAGCTGTTTGTAGGCTACCTGGGGTACAGTGGCAGGCTGTTTAGGCTACCTGGGGTACAGATGTTTTAGACTCTGTGTAATGTACCTGGTGTACAGATGTGTTAGACTCTGTGTAATGTACCTGGTGTACAGATGTGTTAGACTCTGTGTAGTGTACCTGGAGTACAGGTGTGTTAGACTCTGTGTAGTGTACCTGGGGTACAGTTGTGTTAGACTCTGTGTAGAGTACCTGGGGTACAGATGGGTACTGTGTTAGGCTGTGGTTAGAGTACCTGGGTTACTGTACCCTAGAGTAGTGAGTGTTGAGCTGTATGTAGCCTACCTGGGGTACAGATGTGGCTGCAGCCTCCGTTGAACTGCTGACAGGGGCTGTCACACCGCTGCTGCTTCCTGCCGGCCAGCACCTGGATGTCCATTGGCCGCGTCGGAAGGTTCTGGACCATCACCGTCTGGCCCGAGCCGTCGTGCTTGTTGGCGCGGTAGATGCTCCGCGTGTTCCAGTCCGTCCAGTAGATATGCTGGTCAAACATCGTCATGGCGAACGGGTAGATGGCCGTGCTGACGATGACCTCGCGGTTGTCCCCCGTGAGCGACGAGCGCTCAATCTTCTGTCTGATGGGGGAAGAGGAGCGCGTTAAACAGCTAGTTAGCTTTAGCGTTAGCATTGGACAAAAGATGCTGCTATTTGGTAGAGCCCAACCGATACTGGATTTTATGTGCCAAAAGATTCAGATATCTATATATAGGCCGATATTTCAACTGTTGATATATCGGCCATTTTTGATAAATATTGAAATATTGTCCGTTATTCAATGTATATAGATCGTGGTATCCTGGGGGTAGAACACCACTTTGGATTCAATGCTCACCCTCCAGAAATGCCTCGGGCCCCAGCAACATCACATTAAAACATTTAATGTGAGCTACTAACCTTTATTAAGATTTATAAATAGGTAATTACATTATAAATCGACACCATTTCATATCAGTGCATACATTTGCAAACAAATATCTGATACCGATATATCTGTGATAAGCAAAAAGCCGATATATACATCAGTATACAGGTCTACTATTTGGTGTGTTTTTCGTTGCAGCAAAACGTCCGTCTTCTCTAAGGTCTTACAGGCTGGCGTCGGCCCAGTACAGCCGCTGCTCCTCGTAGTCCAGGGTCAGGCCGTTGGGCCACACCAGGCTGCTGTTCACGACGTCCGTCCGGAAGTTACCGCCCAGCGTCGCCCGCTCAATCTTCGCGTTGGTCCCCCAATCGGTCCAATACATGTACCTGTGAAGGAGCAACAACCTTTAACACCCTGTTTGATACTCATAACACAAATGGTAAAAGGACTGCATTCATAGAGTGCGTTTCTAACCAGTGGCCCCTCAAAGTGCTGTACAATAATGCCTAACTTTCACCCATTTATGCACACATTCACACAACGACGGCGGTGTCAAACACGCAAGGCGACAGCCAGCTCGTCGGGGGCAGGTGGGGTGAGGTGCCTTGCTCAGGGACACCTCGACACTCAGCTAGGAGGAGCCCGGGATCGAACTAGCCTTCCCGCTCTACCCTCTGAGCCACATGCCGCCCGTCTACGCTACTCTTATGGCTGAGCTTCATAACACTGGCGGATGAGAGAGACACGTGTTGCCATGTCAACCGAGAAGATGATTGACGGCGGTGTATCGATGATGGTGTGTTGGGCTCACCCTCTGCAGGGGTCTAGCATGATGGCGCGGGGGCGGGTCACGTGCGCGACGACCGTCCTCTGGGAGCCGTCCACCTCCATGGAGCTGATGCTCTGGTTGACGTAGTCGCTGAAGTAGATCCTCGCGTTGATCCAGTCATAGGCGATCCCGTCCGGAGCGCCGAGGTCTGGTCATAGAAATACAAACATAGAAGCATCAGCATTGGGATAACGACTACACAGTGTGTAGGAACATAAGTGTGGATGGTGTGTCGTGGATGGCTGGTTCAAGCAGCCTCACCTGGGTGAGGCGGCACACCTGTGGTGCATTGAGTAATCAGTGGGCACAGGTAAAGCCAGCCATCACCCTGACACAATCAGGCACAATCAGTCATCTGCTGAATGTATTCATCAGACTCAAACCCTGCAATAGCAGGGTTTGAGTCTGATGAACACATTCAGCAGATGACTCATGCTGCCATGTACGAGATCTCCTTTACATATCTGGTCAGTTTCTAAACCCTGTGTCCTGAATTCGGAGGAGCCCAGTAAAAGCAACCTCGGTGCAGGGAAGCAATAGCCTGGCTCCGCCCGCCTAAGTACTTCCGCTCAGTTTTAATTTCCCTTAAGTACTACGTCTGGGTCTGCGGTATGTTAGTGGGTTTTTCTCTGTCCAAATTTTCTGCGTCCAATCAGCGAACAGAGGGAGTGGCTGAGAACAATGACGTTAAAGTCAGCTCTCGTTGGCGGACATCTTCACGCACGGTGTTTGGTTTGTTTACAGCCTGCGCGCAACGTGATTCCCGGCCAAACGTTAGCGATTGGTTATGGCAGATCCAGAGTGGCACTGGGCAGATCCAATAGTTTTAAACTTCAACACACACCCGCCTTCAAGTGAGTTAACGTTTGTCAATTGAGTAGGTCCAGACTCTCTGTGCAAATGAAATGAAGTACGAGACTCTGGTAGGACCAGGCTAGGGAAGCAACGGACACCGCTGCAATAAGCATTCCTTCATGACAACACAACAGCAGACATCGGCGCGTACCTGAGGCCACCACGACGGGCGGGGCGTTGGGGGAGGCCAGGCTGACGTAGCTGATCCTGCTGAGCCCCACGCCGGAGCTCTGCGTGAAGTAGATCCTGCGGTCCGTGAGGTCGAAGTCCAGCGCCACCGAGGTGCGGGGCACGGCCACGGCGGGGAAGGGCGGGGCGTGGTCGTCGGGGTCCAGCCTCAGGCTCTGCACCGTGGTCTCGGTGGTGAACACCAGGTAGTCGTCCCGGGAGACCGCGCAGCCCCGGCCGTCGGCGCCCAGGTCCCCGAAGGCGCAGCCGCACCTCTTCCCCGGGGACCCCGGCAGGGCGAAGCAGAGGTGGGCGCAGCCGCCGTTGTCGTCCATGCAGGGGTTGTGGCCGAGCTGCTGGGCGGAACCGGGCTGGGCGCGCCCGTCGAAGATGGCCACGTCCCGCAGCATGTTGACGTTGTCCCGGAGGACGGCAGGCGGGTCGGTGGCGCCGGGCTCCTTGCTGGCGCGGAACACCTTCTTCAGGTTGCGGTCCACCCAGATGATGCTGCCCTCGAACACGGTGATGCCGTAGGGCGTGGGGTAGCGGCTGCCGTAGCGGACGATCTCGGTGTCGCCGCCCTGGGGGCTGACGCGGGCGATCATGTCCAGCGAGTCGTCCACCCAGTACACGTAGCCGCTCTGCCGGTCCAGGGCCAGCCCCCGGGGGGTCATGATGCCGGACGACACCAGCACGGTGCGGTTGGTGCCGTCCAGGAGGGCGCGCTCGATCTTGGGGGTCTGGCCGTAGTCGGCCCAGAAGAGGAAGCGGTTCCGGGGGTCCACCACGATGTGGCGCGGCATGTCCACCGTGGTCTTCAGCAGCACCCGGCGGAAGGTGGTGTTGAGGTGGAGCACCTCCACGTAGGTCTCCATCAGGAAGGCGTTGGTGAAGTACAGGTTCCCTGGAGATGAGGTCTGGTTAGGTTGCTGGGTAAACTCCAAGCTCCATGCTTAATGAATCACTAAATGAACTCAATGGCCATGCTGAATTAATCTCTAAATGGACTGTATGGCATGGCCATGGAGTTAATTTCGTGATTCATTAAGCATGGTAAAAAATAATCATCAAATATATATCATTTAACATATACGGTGAGCAGAACCATATATAATTGAAGGGCAATGAAGACTAAAAGTTAAACAATATCATTAATGATTTTAGGCTGAATATGTAAAAGTCGTTGCCATAAACATGTGTATACTGGGACAATCACTAAAAACATGCAAAATTTGCCTTGACATTAATTACTGTTCCTTTGTCGACAATCCCAGAAAAATGAGCAGTAACAGGTTTCCAATCTCCATGAGAACAAATATATTCCTTCTGGTACCTGAAGCCCAGTCGACGGCGATGCCTCGTATCCCGTTGCGTCCGATCCCCGTGGTGACGACCCCGTCGAACCCGGAGCCGTCGGGCTTGATGCGTCGCACGCCGTTCTGCGACGCCACGGTGCTGCTGAAGTCGCACCAGTAGATGAAGCCCGAGGCCATGTGCACGTCGATGTGCAGGGCGTTGCGACCTGCGAGGCACACGCAGCGCGCTTAGAGACAGTGACGCATCTCACCAACCACACACAGGGGTCTGTTTTTTAACAGAAAGCTTTTGAACAGGGGAAACCTTAACTCACGAACAACATGTCCCTCACACTTATCTGTCAGGATTCTTTTACAACAAACCTTCTGAGTGTTATAGCGAGAGGATAAGAGAGTTAGAAGGACTCGGAGGGGGAGAGAGAGAAAGGAAAAGGAAGAGATAGAAGGAGAGAGAGAGATGGAGGGAAGGGGAGAGAGATGGAGAGGGATAGAGAGATAGGAGGGGGGGAGAGAGAGAGAGAGAGAGAGGAAAAGGAAGAGATAGAAGGAGAGAGAGAGATGGAGGGAAGGGGAGAGAGATGGAGAGGGAGCAAGAGATAGGAGGGGGGGAGAGAGAGAGAGAGAGGAAAAGGCAGAGATAGAAGGAGAGAGAGAGAGATGGAGGGAAGGGGAGAGAGATGGAGAGGGAGAGAGAGATAGGAGGGGGGGAGAGATCGTGAGAGAGCGAGAGAGAGAGAGAGAGAGCGAGAGAGAGAGAGTCAAAGACAGAGAGGGAGAAAGACAGAGAGAGAGAGACAGAGAGACAGAGATAAAGAGAGAGAGAGAGGGAGAAAGAGATAATCGAGACAGACGCCTCCTCCAGCACCCACCTCTCCCGGCTACAGGCACCATGGTCTCCGAGTGGTCCTCCCCCTCCAGGCTGAAGCCCTTGATGGCCGACAGCGTGGAGATGACGGCGTACGACTGGTAGGGGGCGCACGTCCGGTTGTCGGCGTTGAGTTTGAAACCCGTGGCACAGGCGCAGCTATACAGGCCCCCGGGCCGCGGCAGGCAGAGCTGCTCGCACGCCCCCACGTTGCTGCTGCAGCCGTTGGACGTCCCCGCAGAAGCTGAGCCATTGGCAGAAAAGAGATGACGGTGAACTGGTTGATTAACCATGCATTTGGGATTTCGGGCATTTTAGCTTTGAATTTATCGTTTGAAACGTTGTCACTTTTTTGACATGGTGAAGAAAATATCAGGTTTATTTTCTGAGTTAAATATGTAATGGGTCCAAAAGTACCTACATAGCTGGGTCTGATTGCTTGTGTGTTTGGGAATTCCTGATTTAGCTCATTAACACATTAGCGGACTTACAGTGAATTAGGAATCATGGCATTTAGGATCAGGTAGGGGTTAGACAGTACAGGGCAGGTAAGGTTCAAGAGAGTACTCTCTCTCTCTCTATGGTGCGTTACACTCTCCCACGGTACTCACTCTCTCGATAGCACTACACTCTCCTGGGTACTCACTCTCTCGATGACACCTCGCCCTCCTGGGTACTCACTCTCTCTATGAAACTACACTCTCCAGGGTACTCACTCTCTCTATGACGCCTCACTCTCTCGATGGTCCTCACTCTCTCTATGACGCCTCACTCTCATGGGTACTCAACTCTCTCGATGGTCCTCACTCTCTCTATGACGCCTCATTCTCCTGGGTACTCACTCTCTCTATGACGCCTCACTCTCCTGGGTACTCACTTTCTTGATGGTGAACCCTCATTCTCCTGGGTACTCACTCTCTCTATGACGCCTCACTCTCCTGGGTACTCACTCTCTTGATGGTGAACCCTCACTCTCCTGGGTACTCACTCTATCTATGCCGCCTCACTCTCCTGGGTACTCACTCTCTCTCTATGATGCCTCACTCGCCTGGTTACTGACTCTCTCTCTATGACGCCTCACTCTCCTGGGTCCTCACTCTCTTGATGGTGAACCCTCACTCTCCTGGGTACTCACTCTCTCTCTATGACGCCTCACTCTCCTGGGTACTCACTCTCTCTCTATGACGCCTCACTCTCCTGAGTACTCACTCTCTCTCTATGACGCCTCACTCTCCTGAATACTCACTCTCTCTATGACGCCTCACTCTCCTGGGTACTCACTCTCTCTATGACGCCTCACTCTCCTGGGTACTCACTCTCTCTATGACGCCTCACTCTCTCTCTATGACGCCTCACTCTCCTGGGTACTCACTCTCTCGATGACGCCTCACTCTCCTGGGTACTCACTCTCTCGATGGTGCACCTTCAGCCCCCTCAGTCCCGACACGTTGTCCCTGAGCACCACCTTGTTGGCGCCCGAGGCCTTGTCCACGCGCTCGATCACCTCGAAGTCGCGGTCGGTGAAGTACAGGTAGTTCTCGTGGATGGCCACGCCCCACGGGTGGGACAGGCCCGTCACCATGGTGATGCGGTTAGTGCCATCCGGGTCCCCGCGCTCGATCTGTCGGGGGACGGGGGACAGACGGCTATTGTTAGGACTCAAAGTTTCATTATTTATTGGTCAATCATGACAAAAGTATTCTACAATTCAGATTTTTTCTTATTATACTGAGACGCGATAAAATGCAATAAATGTAAAACATGGAAAAATACCAAACAATATATCTGTAATATCATGGTACACATGTGACTCAGTTTGAGTAGGCTCAGTAGGATAAATACTAGACTCTGCCTATTTCTTCTGACAAATGTACTTATCACAAGCTGCTTTGGATAAAAGCGTCTGCTAAATGCCCTAACTGTCAATGTAAATGTGATGCAATTGTTAAAAAAATATTTATACAGTACACAAAATGTACATTCAATTTAAAATAAACCAAATAACCATAGAAGGTATAAAAGAAGAGCTATGACCTATGTAAAGCATGCGAAGGTTTTATCATAGATATTTCGCCTGTTAAGCCCTTTGAGACTGTAACGGTGATTAAGGGCTTAACTAATAGAATAGAATTGAATTGAGTAGAGGAGCGGGCCCCACCAGGCCGGTGCCGGTGACCGCCCAGTACAGCTTGTTCTCCTGCAGGTCCAGCGTCAGGAACTCCACGTGCTCCAGGCTGGTGGTGAACAGCACCACGGGGTTGGAGCCGTCCATGTCCGCCGCCGCCACCTTGGAGGGGATGCCGCTCTCCGTCCCCTGGTCGGTCCAGTACAGCCTCCTGACGGACAGACACAGCGCGCCCACGTTAGGCCCATGGACCTAATAAAGGTCAGGTATCCCAGAGGGGACACCAGCCGGTCAGAGCTGTACTCCAGTGAGGACTTTAGGAAAGGTACAGCATTTTATGCTGTTTTACTGTTTAATCGCTTTTAGCAGCCATTTTTTCAAAAGGGAAATAGTGCATTCAGATACCTGTTATTAAGGAGAGGGTAGGGGGGAGGGCGTTTTGCTCGAGCAGGAGGCCTACAGGTAAGTTGCGGATATTGGGGATTTAACCCAGTACCTTAAGTTTAGGGAGTCGTACAACCTAGCGTAGCCATTACACTATCCTGCCCCCCAATGCAAAAGTAGCTTCCTAATTGTATTGTAAAAATATCTAATATTTGCAGATTGATTTTTTTAATTTTCCTGAGAAAATGTTTCCTCTAACTGGAGGGGTTAGCACGAGACAACAGGGCACATGGGAATTGATGTGTCATTTCACGCTGACTCGGCTGGCGAGAGAGAGTCCTTCTAACCCTAGTGAGAAATCCCAAGCACAGAGGGGGTCTGAGGTAGGATGGGGAGGAGGCACTAATAGCGAGGGGGTCTGGGATACTGAGGGGGTCAGGGTTAACCAGGCAGTCCCAGGTAGAGAAGGGGGGGAGGTCCGCGGTTCCAGGCCAGCTCCCTGGTTAATGGACCTTACCCCCGGGCCGGGTCCACTGCGATCCCAACGGGCGTGCCAGCGCCGGTCGGGAGGCCGTTGTTTGTGATGAGGGTCTTCCGGTACTGGATCTCCCCTCTCAGCTTCAGAACCTGCTCGGGCATGAAGAGAAACCAGGGGAACCGGCACAGGAAGGGAGAGTATGAAGACACAGGCCGGCTAATGGAGAAGCCCTGCTATGTCCAGTGTGAACACACACACTATGCAGCTTTACAGGGTTTTAATATCATTGTGCGTTTCCAATATCAACAGAGAAATATTAATATTAACTTCAAGTAACAAAAAGCGAAGATTTAAGTGTCACAGGTTAGATGTGTGCAATGTGGTAAACTATGTGTTTTGTTAATCATTATTTCTAATTACGTTTTATTAGACATCTCTTGTGTTTGTGCCTGCTTTAACCAGACAGTCTTAGCAGGGGGGTCCCTAACCTCGATGGCCTGGACGGACGGGTTGGTGTAGTAGAGGTTCTCAGAGATCCAATCCAGGGCCAGACCCACAGGGGATCCCAGGATGGCAGCCGGGGCAAACTCTGTCCTGTTGGTCCCATCAGACCTCACTCTGTGGATCTCCCCCTGGAGACACAGTCAGAGAGACCCCTGAATGTCTTGTTCCTCTGCAGAGTCGGGTAAGGACCTATCAACGCTTTATGCTTCATTACTATCAGAACTATTGCATGATACATCAAATCAAATGTACCAAATAAATATCTACAAGTAGAAAGAAACTCCAGAGAGAAACTGGTTATTCCTAAGGAATAACATGCACATTAGGACTCAAAGATTGATTATATATTAGTCAATCATGCCAAAACATGACTCCATCGTTGTTTGGTGATGCACACAATTTGAGGTATGGTACAATTCCGACTCGAATTTCTAATAATCCAGAGGAGTGATAAAAGCTAAACACTATCTTTAATATCATGGTAGAATGTGACTCATTTTGAGTAGGTACTGCATAAATAAATGTAATTGTTAAAAGAAAATATATATGTGCATACATACACATCCATACATACACAACATGCATACATACACATCCATCTCAGTTTCAGTTTCACCCTATTCTAGTTCTGCGTGGGTCTGTGAGTGGTCGGGACTTACTGGGTGCTCCACCCAGTAGACGGTGTGGTCACTGTGGTCAAAGTCCACGTCGTAGCCGTTGTGCAGGCCCGCCACGGGGACCATGGCGTCGTTGCTCTTGTCGTCCGGGTTCAGGGAGATTCCGTAGATGATGCTGTCCCTCACCACCACCAGGAAGGGGTCTTCCACTGCAACCCACACACACACACGTCACGTTACACTGGTGAGACAGGGAGTACTGGGGTTCTCAAACTGTGGGGCGCGGGCCGTTAGTGGGCGGGCAGCAAGGGACTAAGGGAATGGTGTCATGGCCACATTTTTTTTTCACAAGTATTTTAATAAAACATATATTTGTATGCCTACATGCCTTGTCTGTTTGTGGCTTGGGATTCTTACCCATGTTGTTGTTGAGAGCCAATGCCCGTGTAATGACAACAATAAAACATGGGTACAGAGACTTCTTCAGGCTTCAGGGTGAGACATGAACCTTCCTCAGATGTGTCTCAGAGCTCTAGAGAACAGCTTTTGGATGACACATCCTGAACCGGAAGTGACCCTGTGAGATGCAGATCCCTTCTAGAACAATGCTCTCTCTCTCTCAGACGAGGATCCAGCACTAGAACCCTCGTTGCACGTTCTATCTCTGTCTCTCAGTAGCGGCCTTTTGTTTGACCCAGGAGGACAGAGCAGAGCGGTCCACTCTGAGGTACAGCGTCGCCTGGTGTGATTCTGGGACAATGTGTGTCAATGTGATTAGCTCGGCCATCAAAGGTTATACATACATGGGAGCCCAGAGAGGGATTTTCAGTCTGAGATAAGAACTGGCCTGGGGGTAACAGAATGCGTTCTGCTTGGCTTAGAGGCGGTGAAACTAGAGACAGGTTCAGCCGCTGGCCCAACAGAGACTTTAGATTAAAGGTCCATTGTCTCCCAGGAACCTTGAAAGGTCTGTGTGGTTCTTTCTACTTAGCAGCGGGAACTAAAGCAGAATCAAACCCTTCAACGGT
Source organism: Pollachius pollachius (assembly GCF_949987615.1). Classification (NCBI taxonomy): domain Eukaryota; kingdom Metazoa; phylum Chordata; class Actinopteri; order Gadiformes; family Gadidae; genus Pollachius; species Pollachius pollachius. The sequence goes on from NC_136936.1 coordinate 48,442,514, forward strand.
GAGTGAGTCTACTATGTGACTACCAAACCAAGCTCATTCCCGTTTCACTTAATCAACTCATTAACATACAGTTAAAAACACCTCAAAAACAAAAAGGAAACAATCGCCTTTCTTTGAGATCAGTTCAGCGTCGGCTTTAAATCTGATGCCGCTTAAATGGCCTTCCACCGCACTAGTGTCAGACTGGGTCACCTGTCTGACACGGTTTCCTGTAATGCGTTTGTTCTTGTAATTTAAGTTTGTTCATGTAAATATTACAATTGGTAAAATGTTAAAAGTCGTGCCCCCTGTTGAAGGGAGGCCACGTTGCTTCCTAGATCAATCTTCCCCATCTGACCCCCCGCTTCCTGTCTCATCACCCTGGGGGGAAGGGGGGGGTCTCCAGGGCTCCGACGAGGGCCTACCTCGGGCGCAGGTGACGTGGTCGGCGGCCAGCGTCCAGCCAGAGGGGCAGGCGCAGCCGTAGAAGGACGGCCCCACGGCCGACAGAAGGCAGATGTGAGTGCATGGGCTTCCCGCGCAGTGGTTAACACCTGCAGGAGGCACACACAGACAGACAGACACACACACACACACGCATGCGGACACAGACACAGACACACACATTCACACAGACACAGCCACACACACAGACAGACACGCACACACACAGACAGACACGCACACATTCACACAGACACACACACACACAGACAGACACACACACACACATTCACACAGACAGACACGCACACACCCACAATCACACAGACACAAACACACACACAGACACAGACACGCACACACACAGACACACGGACACACGCATGCGGACACGCACACGCACACAGACACAAAGACACACAGACACACGCATGCGGACACAGACACAGACACAGACACACACATGCAAGCGCAGACACACACACACATCCCCAGTTAGTATCCATCTTTAGGATTGATTGTAAATGCTTGTATTTACCGTCCCTTGTCCCTCTTCTCAACACTTGACTAAGTTCCAGTGTACAAGCTGACCTCACTGTACGCTAACTCCCGAGCTAAGGATGCGTAGCGCGACCCGGTTCCCTGCCCCTACCTGCGGGTTGCCGGGCTGGGTGCACTGCCACCAGGCCCATGGGCTGAGGCAGGTTGTAGAGCATCACTGTCTGGTTCTCCCCATGCCACTTGTGGGCTCGGATCACTCGGTTGACGTATCTGTCGGTCCAATACACAAAATCCTCAAAAATGGTAATTGCGTGGGGATGTTGCAGTACCTTTTCATAGAGAGCAGCAGAAGAAAAAAAGCACATTTCACTCATTACAGTCCCGGCCAAACAAGGTCATGTTGAAAACATACTGTGCATGTGCCTAATCTTTGGTATATACTGATGCAGTGTTGTGTGATGAGATGGGGTCTGTAGCGCACTCACCAGGTCACTGGCCAGGACTTGCTTCCTGTTGTTGCCGTCGTAGTCACAGTAGTCGATAAAGTCCAAGTATGCATCGGCAAAGTACAGCAGGCTGTTGGGGTAGTCGATGGTGAGTCCGTTGGGCCAGTACAGCTTGGTTCTCACGATGCTGAGACGCAGTTTCCCATCCATGCTGGCACGCTCGATGGTCGGGTTCCGGCCCCAGTCCGTCCAGAACATGAGGTGGGCACTGCGGTAGAACGAGCCCGGTCAGTCGGTTTGCAGAGCGCCTTTAAAAACAACCGCTGACCACTGACGACGGCGCCACACTAAACCCACCTCTTTAAGGTCGCTTTCACCACATAACCTCTTTCCCTTCTCCCCCCTTCCTCCTTTTTTTTTTAAATCTTTGTACTAATATACGTTCTTATTCAATGATTTCATTTTGTGTCCACTCTGTAAAGCGTCTTTGAGTATTTAGAAAAGCAATATATAAATTGGATGTATGATTATTACACAGCTTAGGTCAATGAAAACCGCAGTGAGAACCACGATTCACAGCATTAAATAAAAGAACAGACCGACAACACAAAACAGAACAGTCAATGAAAGACATTGCATGCTGTAAATAGGATAGAACGGAGTACAATAGAATACAATAGAACAACCAGAGCTTGACTGTTAGCCCTCGCTGCCTGCCAGAAACGTAAACAAAGCCCACACACGGTGAAGCACAAAATGGACCCCAATCCCCGACCTTTCTCTGGGGTCCAGCACCAGGCCTCGGGGGTTGGTGACGTTCTGGCTGACCAGCACGGCGCGGTGGGACCCGTCCAGCTTGGACACCTCGATGGTCTCCAGCACGTAGTCGGTCCAGTACAGGTTGCGGCCCACCCAGTCCACGGCCAGGCTCTCTGTCACCGTCACCCCGCTGTCAAATATCTGTCCGTGAGAGACTTGTTCTCAGTGACCTTCACACAAATGGGTTGTGGTGTGTGATGCTCAGAGAAAAGACACTGCGTAATGACGTCCGTTCCGAGCGGAACGCTACTTTTATGTTAGGGCGTTGGACACGCGACCGAAAGACACTGGGTTCGATCCCTGATGTCCACAACCTGTAGGCGTACTTTAACAAGATGAGAAATGAATGAGAATGAATGAAATCTGAATCTGAGTCACCGTAAGACAGATCGGCTAAAACTATGATTTAATGCTAAATAGTGATAATATAAAGTACTATAATTACTATGAGGAGGAGAAGAAGAGGAAGAAGAAGAAAAACAAGAAGAGGGAGAAGAAGAAGAAGAAGAAGAAGAAGAAGAAGAAGAAGAATATATTAATACTATATACTATAGTAATAATAAAAAGGTCTGTGCTTTGTTAACCGTGACTCACCACGGTCCTGTCGCTGCCGTTCCGGTTGGCGCTCCAGATGCGGTCCTGGCTCGTGTCGGACCAGAACACGCGGTCGCTGACCGAGTCCCAGTCCAGCGCCACGATGTTGCGCCCGTCCCGGACCAGCGAGGCGATGACGTTGGGCTGGCTGCTGATGTCGTCCTGGACGATCTGGTTGCGGCTGGCCACCAGCAGGAAGGCCTGGCGGGAGTCTGTAAAAGGGGAAACCCCCAACATCCACTTTCAAATTAAAAGCGCCGGTCGCGTGTTCCGTATCGCCCCGGGCAACGATACGACAACAAGGCAGATCGGGATCGATAAGAGACGCTACTTGAGTCGCCGTGGCGGCGGGCGCGGAATGTGCTGCGTGTTCATCTGAATAAATGGCGCTATTGTGTTACGGGGGCTGTCAACGAGGTTATCTGCGGGGTAGGGGGGCTCATGTAGGGCCACGCTCCCCACAAAACAGCCCCTTTGTGGCTGATAATGCCCTAATTACGCCAGCGACAGCCAGTGACTGACATAAATGTTATTTGTCTTATCTCGGGGAAATCAGAGCAGTGTGGAGAGAGAGAACGGGGGGAGGGGGTGTTGGGGGGCAGGGGTCGGGGGGGGGGGGGGGGAGAAGAAAGGAATGTGTCAGGGGGGAATTCTTGGGGGGCCCTCGGTGGTCATTCAAGCCGACCGCTTACACCCCGCATGGCTGAAAGATGGCCGAGGAGGTGCGCTTGGGGTCGACCGCACTCCCGTCCGTGTCTTTCATGTCCCGGGCGGTATTCGGACAGCATGTCACCATGGCATCATCATCATTGCATTAACTAGTTATGTTATTATTTATCCTGTCCTTTGGTTGCACGGTAACAGAATACATTGATGAAGAGATGTCCCCCTGCCACCGCGGCCGTTCAAACACTTTGGCAACCAGCGCACTCACACACCATGCCAGCGGTGCAACACTACAGCCAGCCTTTCAGGGGAGGCACATAGAGAACCCAGGAGGATTTGGGCTATCATGCTTCAACCTCTGGTCGAGCTTGCCTCCTACCTGCTGAGTAATGGTAGAGTTATGGTGGGACGTCGATGAAACGCAAGGCGGTTTACAGACCCCTAACGTCCACGCGCATGAGGCGCAAAACCATAACAGGTTCAGCGTCTGCTTGGTCATTGCGTTGCATCGACGTGGAACCAAAGGCCTTTACTGCCCAGGATTCAGCCTCAGCCTCAGCGTCCATCCGTCCCCCCCTCACCTGAGGCCTTGCAGGTGCGCTGGTCCCCCTCCAGGGTGTAGCCGTCCAGACAGCTGCAGCGGAACGAGCCTCTCTCGTTGAAGCAGCTCTGGCTGCACAGGCCGGGCGGGTCGCACTCGTCCAGGTCCTCGCACGTCTTGGAGTCGTTGCTCAGCTGGTAGCCCAGGGGGCAGGTGCACTGGGCGCCGAAAGGGCCCTGGATACACCCGTGGGTGCAGCCGGCGTTGTTGTCCGAGCAGCTCTCCTGGTCTGAGGAGAGGAGAGATGAGGATGAGTTACAAGGAGGAGAGGACTGTGTGTGAAAAGCACAGGTCTTTAATGACCTGGATGGCATTGTTTGTCTTTGTTATATATCACGCTCGGTAAACATCGTATTATCTGTAACTAAACTAGAAAATTAAGTTTGCTACAGGGTTATTAATCATTAAAATATCCAATTCCAAAGTATTACTTTGGAACTGCAGGTTGAAGACTACTGCATGTTAACAAGTTCAATTTCAGCCTTAACCATCCTATGCCAACTACTTTCTATCAATATCTGCAGATCAAGTAAGAACAACAGTGCTTCTATCAGTACTAAATCAGGTTCTGGGTGAGAGGAGGGGTAATCAAGGCTAGGTAGGAGAGCTTTGGATGATTGAGGTTGTGTTCCTACCTGGTAAAGGCTCGTCTGAGAGCAGAAAGGAGGGGAGGAGAGGGAGAATCACAGATCATTGTCAGGTTATTACAGGGCAAATCAAGCACACACACACACAGACATGGCCGATTTTGAAGAAACAAGTGAAACACACATTTAGGACAAAACAAGACAAGACAGTACATGTTTCTGGTGTGAAATTGTGTGTGTAATTAATCTGGAAACAATTAGAGAGCGATCATCGAACCAATGAAAATGAACATCATAAAGTTAAATCACATCGTCTGTTCAATTGAGAAGTTTACAGAACTGAGTGAGACACAGGACAACGACACAAACGTGTGCGGTGCGATTTCTCCCAACCACGTCAAGAAGGCGAAGCGTCTGCCCCAGGCCCACGAGCCGGCGGCGGGACGGGACACTTACTGCAGAGCGGCGACTCGTCTGCACCGTTCGGGCAGTCGGGCGTGTTGTCGCAGACCCGGGTCAGGTTGACGCACACGCTGTGCCCCGGGCACTGCCACTGCCAGCCGGGGCAGCGGAAGGGCGGCGTGGGGCAGTCGCGCTCGTCGCTCATGTCCCGGCAGTCGTTGTCGCCGTCGCAGAGCCAGCTGAGCAGCACGCAGTTGCCGTTGTCGCAGCGGTGGAGGGAGGCGGGGCAGGTGCGCGGCGGGCAGGCGTGGTGCTCGTCCGAGCCGTCCTCGCAGTCGGGGTGGCCGTCGCACTCCCAGGTGGCCGGCACGCAGCCCCCGTCCGCCTGGCACTGGAACTCCGTCTCGTGGTGGCACATGCCAGGGGGCCGTGTGGCTGGGGAGAGGTCAGAGGTCAGGGGTCAGGGGTCAGGGGTCAGGGGTCGGCGATTAGGATGCTAAAGCGTCCTGAACTTTGTTTTTTACCCGGTGCGCTGGGAATTAGAGTCCTGGACAAAAGGTTCTGGGTTCGATTCCCGCATAGTAATCTGTGCGCATCCTAGAGCAAATTGATACACTTGCTCTAGTTTCAAAATAACATGTATCTAAAACATGTGGACACATTAACATCGAACTTTAGATGACGGTATCTGCTTGATAACGAAAGACTAAAGGTATCACAGTAATTGGTATGCATTATAATCACAATACGAGTGGCTGGTAAAAATCGTCATCACTTACGACAGCCGGCCTCGTCGGAGCGGTCGTTGCAGTCGGAGACACCGTCACAGCGGTAGAACGAGTTGACGCACTGATGGCCGTTGGCACACTTGAACTCGCCGGCCGTGCAGTTGTAGACTGAGGCAGAAAGGAAACAAGGCGGTGGTGAGCTCCACAGCTTCACAGATGGATGTCAATTGTTGAACGATCCATCCGATATCTTTAAGTGAAGCTCAGCTACGGAGATCAGCTAACTTCTCAGATCTTTCAAGTATTCCCAAAATAAGTAAGGTTGATAACCACTTACACCCTAAAGCATAAAGTTAGACCACCAATCGACCAGCACTCCCATGGCACATTACCATTTGTACAATTCAGAAAACAGAACAAAAAAGCAAAGATTACAGCGAATGAAAAAAGTAACAAGTGTCAGCCCCTTACGGCAGTTCTTTTCGTCGGCCCCGTCCACACAGTCCCTGTCCCCGTCGCAGACGTAGAGGGGGGCGATGCAGCGGTGGTCCGGACACTGGAACTGCTCGGGGTGGCACGTGGTCGACAGGTCTGTCAACACAAGCAGCGGTCAGAGGCTAACCTGGTACATTATAATATATCACAGTTAATATACAAAGGACGGATGTAAGGGTCCTTACCTCCCTTCCCTACCGGTAGCCTTACTATCAACTGGACAAGCTCTACCATGGATTAATCAAAAATACCGTTATGCTAACGGTAAGCTAGCTCTTCGTTTCTTCTCTTCTTTGTTTATTTATTATTAATAGATGACAAAGCTATTTCAGGTACTGAAACATGTATAGTATGTCGTATGTTTAGTATAAATATATATAAAGTATGTATATCAGTGATTAAAAAACAGGACCAACAGACCAATCATCGGTTACGGTTGTACCGCTAATGCTAACGCTAATTCCCCCGCAAACTCACTGCAGCCGGCCTCGTCCGAGCCGTCGCCGCAGTCGTTGTCCGTGTCGCAGCGCCAGGTGAGCGGCACGCAGCGGTGGTTCCCGCAGGTGAAGTGCCCCGCGGGGCAGGTGCCGGGCGTCTGGGTGGGGCAGTCCCGCTCGTCGCTGCCGTCGAAGCAGTCGCTGTGCCCGTCGCAGCGCCAGCGCGCCGGGACGCACTGCCGGCTGGCGCAGGTGAAGGCGGACGGGGAGCAGGTGGTGTCTGGAACGGGGGAGAGAGGCGTTCAGGACAGTTCAGTTCAGTTCAATTCAATTCACTTCACTTCACTTCACTTCATCTCACTTTATTTTACTTTACTTTACTTTACTTCATCTCACTTCATCTCACTTCACTTCACTTCACTTCACTTCATTTCAATTTTATTTGTCTAGCCCTTAATCACAGGTCCAGTCTCAAAGGGCTCAACAGGCCGTATAGTTATGACACCCTCCTGACCCTAGCCCCCCCCAGTGGGCGAGAGGGCATGACTACTGTCAGCCCCTTATGGCAATTGTGTCTGGAACCGGGGAGAGGTGTGTTCAGTTCAAATCAATTCAATTATATGATATTTGTCTAGTTTTTAATAACAGGTCCAGTCTCAAAGGGCTTAACAGGCCATATATCTATGAGACCTCCCTGACCCTAGCCCCCCAGAGGACGAGAAAAAGCTCCCTTAATTAGCAAGGGAGAACTCTTGCGAAGGAACGCAGAGTAGGGGTTCCCTCCTTCAGAGTGGAGGAGGATCAGGGGTGCAATGGGTGCCATAATTGACATAAATACATCCATAGGGTACAGATTGTCCACCATGGTTTATGTATTCCATTCACTGCGGACCGATAGCAACAACAACAACGCCACAACAAAAAGTTTGTTCACTTTGAAGGCCACAGCCGGACTCGTCGCTGTTGTCGTGGCAGTCGTCCACGCCGTCGCACCGGTAACCGCTGGGCACGCATCTGCCGTTGAGGCAGGAGAAGGCGTTGGCGCCGCACTGCAGCGTGGGGGGCTCGTTGGAGGGGTCCTCCAGGCACGCCTGCTGGTTGGGCGCCAGCTTCATGCCGTAGGGACAGCCACACACGCGGCCCGAGTCCGGCGCCGGGAAGCAGAAGTGGCTGCAGTCCCCGTTGGGGTTGGTCGCTCGGTTGCAGAGGTTGGAACCTGAGGAGAGGCGGGATAATTAGAGGGAGAGAGGAGGGGGAGGGGGGTGATGGACGGGCAGGAGGGAGGGCTACAGGTGAGTGAGCACGAGAAAGAGCGAGAGAGAGAGAGAGAGAGAGAGAGAGAGACCGAAAGGAAAATATAGTGAAAGAGAGCGAAAGATGGTGAGAGAGTGAGAGAGAAGGTGAGAGAGAGAGAGAGAGCTAAGGAGAAAGATAATGAAAGAGAGAGTTACAGAGGGAGAGAGAGAGATGGTGAGAGAGAGAGAGCGTGCGAGAGAGAGACCAGCGAGTGCAAGGCGTCCAGAGAGCGAGGAGGTTGCCACTGACCGGTCTGCGTGAGGGAGTTGAAGGACTTGACGTGCATGATGTGGCTGATGCCCCTGCGGATCACCACCAGCTCCCCGCCGTCCGACTTCCGCACCCTCACGATGCCGCCCAGGCGCCAGTCGGTGAAGTATGCATAGTCTGGGGGGGGGGGGGGGGGACACTTTAACCTTAACGACTCTCGTCCCTCATCGCCCACCCTCTATCGGGGGTTCCGATGTCAGCCTCTCCGTCATCGCCGCCACCCCCCTCCCCCCCAAACCTCGAATCACCGGCGCGTGACGCGGGATTCGACAATGACTCGCACTAATGAAACGCGAGCGGCGGAGACGCTCATGCGGATCGCGGGACAATGACGGCGAGCCGCACTGAATACCTTCGAAGACGGTGAGGCCGAAGGGGTGGGAGATCTGGGTGACGCGGCCCAGAGACTGCCGGGTCCGCCCGTCGAAGCCGCTGTGCTCGATTTTGTCGAAAAAGGCATCGACCCAGTAGAGACGATTGGCACTGGAGGGAGAGAGGGAGGAAGGGAGGGAGGGAGAGAGAGAGGGAGGAAGGGAGGGAGGGAGGGCGGGTGGGAGAGGGAGGGAGAGGGGGAGGGAGGGAGGGAGAGAGGGAGGGAGAGAGGGAGGGGGGGTGGGAGAGAGGGAGGGGGGGAGGGAGAGAGGGAGGGGGGGGGTGGGAGGGAGAGAGGGAGGGGGGGTAGGAGAGAGGGAGGGGGGGGTGGGAGGGAGAGGGGGGGAGGGGGGTGGGAGAGAGGGAGGGGGGGTAGGAGAGAGGGAGGGGGGAGAGAGAGGGGGGGAGGTAGAGAGGGATGAAAAGGGAGGGAGGGAGAACGGAAAAATTAATGAATGACTTCAGAGAATTTGATTGATCAGACTAATCCTCTAATTAATAGACTCAGAGGATTAGGCCCTTGAAGAATGACTAACAAAGTGATGTTATCCCAATCATGATCCCCTACACCCTACCTCCCACAAGCACTTAATTGCGGCAATAACATAATGAAACCCTTGGATGTTAACATTCATATATAAATAAAGTTGAACTAAATTTGAACTGAATGACGCCTGAGGGATACGGACGGGTCCCTGGGAGTCCAGAACATGGGTCTTACCTCCAGTCGATGGCCAGTCCGTTGGGCCAGCCCAGAGTGGTGTTGACAATGGAGAGAGCATGTGATCCATCACACCATGCCCTCATAATCTTAGCCGGTCGATACCAGTCTGTCCAGAAAATATACCTGTGGAGAAACACAGACAATGGGATCATTTATCATGGCTGGTCAGTGATATTCTACGTGTTTCTTAGATAGATAAAATATCCGACTTTTGCTGAAGATAGACAGAATTTTGCTAAGCAGCGCTGCTTTCTATGTCCTTTTCCCGGCTAAAGAAGCTACTTAGTTTTCACCACAATACCGACCTTCGCTCTGGACTAATCTGGGCTGTTGGACCAAGAGTTCTTACGACTTTGAAGCCATTGGAAATAACTTGTTCTAAATACGGACTGCGCTTGTCAGCTTGGGGGGGTTTTGTGTGAGTTTTGTGTGAACACTTTATGAATGGTCGGGGTATTACCGTACTAATTCAATACGGAAACCATCAGGTGGAAATGGGCCAGTTTAGCTTACATTTAGCTTGTTGTCTCCAAACAGGATGAAATCAAAAGGAGAAATCTTTAGGGATATGACGATATGATTAGAACATCATTATTGAATCAATTGATTCTGCACCAGACACAATACTAATTCACACTTTCTGACACGGCAGATTGATTGTGGCTAGACACATCAGAGGGAGAGAGGGAGAGAGGGAGGGAAATAGGGAGGGAGAGAGGGAGGGTGGAGGGAGAGAGGGAGGGAGGGAGAGAGAGAGGGAGACAGGATGGAGGGAGGAAGCGGAGGAGGGAGGGAGGGAGATATGAATCACCCAGCCTGTTTCATTCATCCGTAAGAGGACCCCCTGGTTCCTCCAGGGGGTATCAGGGGGGTATGAGGGGGTATTTACCCCAGGACGGGCTGCACCACGATGGACCTGGGGTTGTTCAGGTTGCGTACGATGGCCCTCCTTGACTTGTCGGCGAGCCTCATCACCGATATGCTCCTGTAGCGGGGGTCCGTCCAGTACAGGTTCTTAGAGATCCAATCGTAGGCCAGGTCCTCCACTCCGTCCACCCGATTGGCTGCCAGTATCTCCCGGCCTGTGGGGATCAAAGCGACGAGGCCAGAGTTAAACTCGCGCAGATGAAAGAGGAACACATTTAAATAAATAGAACGTCAGCTTGCATTTTCCCCCCGCGTAGTCAACGACAACCGGAGCTGGCCCTAAAACAACTGGACCAATCAGAGCCGCTGATATTCCTTTCTTGTGGGAGGGGGAACGACCATGTTTGTTTTATGTCTTTCCTTGGTTCTTTAGTTCTGGGAGAAGTTTCATAAATAGGAGATCAAATGTTTGTGTGTTTGTGAATTTGTGAGTTTTGGTGAGATTGTGGTTTCCCGCATGACTTCGACCTGTTGATGAGTTGATCTCCTCTCTGCTGACTGTGCTGAGTTCCATCCTCCCCCCTCCCCTCTCCTCCCTTCCCCTCTCCCCCTCCCACCGGGATCAGTAAGCCTTATCAACCCCCCCCCCTCTCCAGCACCTCTTACTCCCACAATAAGCTGCATTGAATCACATGGCAGAGCTCTCTCTCCTGGGAAGAAGGTTTACACTCAGCGACGTAAACACATAAAATAGAAAAATATCTTCGGTCATGATAGTCCGTGGTATGAGATTAGGGCTGGGATTATGATATTGTGGTTCTGTAAGTATGCAGGGTCACGGTGTACAAAACACCCCTATCATGCCCTAACAGAGATGGCGCAGGCATCGCTAGACGGGATGGAGTGTAGAAGAGATATCATCAAACTGCTTGTAAACATCGGTTAACATCGGTGTGTATTCAGCATACTGGGTTTCTAAAGGCCTAGGTGTATGTAGATGTTCTATGGTTGTGGGTCTAGGTGTATATATTCTTAGGTTTTGGGTCTAGGTGAAGATTTTCTGTCGTTTTCTGTCTAGGTGTAGATTTTCTGTGGTTGTGGGTCAAGGTGTAGATATTCTATGGTTGTAGGTCTAGGTGTAGATATTCTATGGTTGTGGGTCTAGGTGCAAATATTATATTGTTGTGGGTCTAGATGTAGACATTTTAGGGTTGTGGGTCTAGGTGCAAATATTATATTGTTGTGGGTCTAGATGTAGATATTCTAGGGTTGTGGGTCTAGAGATATTCTATTATTGTGGGTCTTGATGTAGATATTCTATTTTTGTGGGTGTATATATAGTCTCTGGTTTTAGTTCTATATGTAGATATTCTATAGTTGTGGGTCTAGATGTAGATATTTTAGGGTTGTGGTTCTAGGTGTAGATACTCTATGGTTGTAATTCTAGATGTAGATATTCTATGATTGTAGGTCTAGATCAGCATTACTCATTGCGCGGCTCGCAAGCCACATGCGGCTCGCCAAGCCTCTATTTGCGGCTCGCATGGCGGTAAAAATATACAGTGATATGATCATGCAGTGAATACAGATATTTAAAAAAACAATACAAACAATTATTTAAAAAATAAATCAACAGCGGCATTAAAAGGTGGAAATATAGCCTTGTCTAGAAAATATTTTTAAACTTGCTCGGCTCTACGCTGACAGCGGGGTTGCCAGATTGGCGGTTTTCCTGCATAACAAGAGAGAATGTGCTCTTTGGATGGACTTATTCTTATTAATTTATTCTTCAATAGCTTCCATGTTATGTGACCCAGTGTCTCCACATTATTCCAGAAAATAGCACACAGTCACACAAGTCTTAATTTTCCTCTCAAAGTGCACCAGATTGATGCATTCCAGGTTAAAAGGTACCAAATTTTCTTCCGGGGCAGCATGCCCCCGGACCCCGCTAAGGACCGGGTTCCCTCCACAGTTTTACAAAATTCTGTGGGAGACACTGCTTCAGGGAGGACATATTATTAAGCAGGCATACTTATTTATGACTGGATTTATAGCTTATGATACTTCGCAGTAAAAATGGCTCTCCTGTTGACGTCGTCCTGTCAGTGCGGCTCTCCTGAAAAAAATAGTGAATACCACTGGTCTAGATGTAGATATTCTAGGGTTGTGGGTCTAGATGTAGATATTCTATTGTTGTGGGTCTAGATGTAGACATTATATTACTGTAGTTCTAGGTGTAGATATTCTATGCTTGTAGTTCTAGGTGTAGATATTCTATGGTTACTCAGATCCCTAATGCTGCCCCTCATAGCCATACGCTGGAGGTCACCCACGACCACATTTACTGAGTCAATGTGAAAGGTTCTTACCAGTGCCGTCCACGTTCTGCTTGTAGATGATGTCCTTGGACGTGTCCGAGAAGAAGATGGCGTCGTCGGCGGAGCTGTAGTCCACCCCCACGAAGTAGGAGGGGGGGCCTGTGATGGGCAGGATGATGTCCTCCTGGGAGGACAGGTTGAAGGGGATGCCCCGGACGGACATCTGGCTGGAGAACAGCAGGAACTGACGCACACCTGGGGAGGGCATCAAGAAGATCCAGATCATCCATGACATCTGATCCAGATCATCCATAACATCAATAACATTTAGAAAATCCATAACATCCAGATCATCTATCACATCTGATCCAGATCATCCCTAATATCCAGGTGATCAAGATCATCCATAACATCCAGACGATCAAGATCATCCCTAACATCCAGAAGATCAAGATCATCCATAACATCCAGATGATCAAGATCATCCATAACATCCAGACGATCAAGATCATCCCTAACATCCAGAAGATCAAGATCATCCATAACATCCAGAAGATCAAGATCATCCATAACATCCAGACGATCAAGATCATCCATAACATCCAGAAGATCAAGATCATCCCTAACATCCAGACGATCAAGATCATCCCTAACATCCAGACAATCAAGATCATCCCTAACATCCAGAAGATCAAGATCATCCATAACATCCATACCATCCAGATCATCCAGATTACCCATAACATCCAGAAGATCCATAAACCCCAGATCATCCAGATCACTGTCGAAGCCTTCATTCATAGAGTCACAGTCCTAACGTGCTTCTCTTACCGACACATCTCTTCCCGTCGGCGTGCAGGTCGAAGCCCATGCGACATTTGCAGCGGTAGCCGAGTCCCCCGTTGTCACTCCTGTGGCTCAGGACACAGATCTGCTCACAACCTCCTCGGCCCAGACCGCAGGGATTCGATACTAGGGATGCAAAAACAAAATGACATTTGACCAAAACAGAAAAACACCATTTTCCATAGAAACCTCTATGGAAAATATGAATCTTCCTCTATGAATTCTCTTCCAGTGATGCAGGACCACCGTAGTATATTTGCCTCCAGGTAAACTGGAGGCAAATATACTACGGTGGTCCTGCATCACTGGTAGAGAATTCGTTAACACTGCCATGGTTAGGGGTTCAACTCCCGCTGAAGGCACCCATGCTGAAAATGTATGCAATCACATTAATGTTGGCTTCAACCAAATGGCCTCGATTTGTATCAATAATCGAGATGATCTCTTGCCAAATGTTGGTCAATCTTAATCTCTACTTTTATGAAGGACAGTCAATGAATAGTTAACTAGGAAGCCAATGAAAACAGATAATTGGTTTGGAAATTGAGCAGTTCATCTTACCATAGGGCTGATTCAGGCTGTGAATGACTGTTAATCCGTGCGGGATCTGAGATGTGGTGTAGACCACTTGAGGATTTCTGTCACTGAATTTGTTGGCTTTCATCACCGCCATCCTGGTCCAGTCCGTGTAATAAACGTTGTGTTCGAACAGAGAGAGGCCAAAGGGATGCGGGATGAGAGATCCTCCATGAACCACTGTTTTACTGAGAGAAGGGGAAAGGAAAAGAAGAGGTAATGTTATAAGTAGGGCTGGGTAAAAAAATCGATTTAATCGATTTTGGATCGATTTCATTTAAATTTTGCAATATCAATTCAAAGGGCATGAGATCTATTTATTTATTTTTTTGCCTTAATGAAATTTGCAGTGATGGAATGTTGTAGTTCAAGTACACTTTCACCTGCAATTCCTTTCTAATTTCAAAATTGCACTTTTGAGACTTGAGACAGTTTTGTTTACAGCCCAAGTTTAAATGGCTCAAAGTTGAGCCGTTCTCATTATTTAAGAGCAGATTGAATCGAATCGAATTGTGATTAATCGATTCAGAACCTTATGAATCGAAATCAAAATTAGGAAATTGGCCATGATACCCAGCCCTAGTTATAAGTACAGAGATCTTGATTGACGGGTTGATACAACCGCCAACAGTGGTCGCCCCGTTTCAAATCATTCTCGCTGTCGTTCATCCATTTAATTACACGCAGAAGTCAAAGTGCAAGAAAGGAAAGAGAAACGGTCTTTGTCTTGTGCTTCTGTACCGATGGAGCCCGTCGTAGGTGGCGGTTTCCAGGTAGTCGTATAGGCTGTCCACCCAGTAGACGCGCTGGGCAGGGATGTCCACGGTAATCCCAGCCGGCCAGCCCAGTTTGCTCCGGATGATCCCGTAGCGGTTGCTGCCGTCCATGTAGGCCCGCTCCAGCCCTGGCTCCCCGTTCACCGCCTCCCAGTCCGAGAAGAACATGAAGCTGGGGGAGAAAGGCCAAAAATGGAGCGGGAAAAGAATGTAATCTCTTGCGCATTTCCTCTTTCAAACGTGCTCTTCACAGACCTGTGCCCCTTGAAGGATTACGCTTTGATACCCAAAACCACAGATTATTTTTTTAAGGTTGGGGGGGGGGGGGGGGGGGGGAAGGAATATTACCCCTGTAATTGAACATTCATTTATGCTTAGCAATTTAACTGCAGCCATCTGGCACTGCCTAACCCCCCTGCCTGACCCATCTCCCGAAACGATACTATTGGATTACAATGAGGGTCATTGCTTTGCTCCGCACTAATCCAGCCTGGGCAATCTGCTCATCTCAGACACACACACACACACATCGCCTTTATCCGGCGCCGTCAGAGCGTGGAGCAGATACTGTACACACAGGGGGGGGGCGCTGTTGGGAGGCTCTCTTACCCAACAGTGGGGTCCAGGGCGATCCCCCGGGGTTTGCCCAGGTTCTCCGTGATCAGAGTGAGCCGGTTCTGGCCGTCGAGGTCGGCCACGTCGATGCGGCTGACGCTGGACTCCACCACGTACAGCTTGTTGTTCACCCAGTCCACCGCCAGGTCCTCTGGGTTGTCCACCGACACGTTCAGGACCACCTCGAAGTTGGAGCCGTCCAGGTCCACCGAGAACACCTGCCAAACACAGTGATGTGACGCTGCGATGCTTTGATCAGGACTGGGCCTTAACGGTACTCGCTCTACACAGTGAGCCACCTGTTTCTCTTTCATCTGCCAAACGTACACAATGTAAGTCACTTTGGACCAAAGGGTCTGCTAAATGCCATAAACGTGAATGGAATAGCGGACGGGGGATGGAACGGTTAAATGTGTTGCTATTGACAACATTGACGCGACACCGGTCCGCCCGGCTGGGTTGGACTGAGCTCCTTTATGGTGGCGATAGGAAGGGTTTGCTCAATGCGCTGGCACATCTCAGCCGCCACTAATACCTCAGGCTCGAAGCCTTGGCAGAGCCCGGCCAGTGCTCCTTACAGCTCAGCGTATTTTGGAACTCTACCCACACGTCTAAAAAGCAGGATTTTCTACTGACCTGGTTAAAGAGAAATCGAATCTGGGAAAATGGCCTGGCAGTTTACCCCCGCTGGTTACATTCACATGCCCCTTTCGCCACTGGCCTACTTTTAATCCGCTGACATGCCACCGTTAAGGTGGCTGATGTGTAGATACCGGGGTCTCTGGCGTCTCGGCCCAGCGGCTGCGGTTCAGAACGCCGAGAGGCCGAGGTGAAGACTGACAACCGAAGCCCAACAGTCAAAGAATGCATATAAACCCAATCAGCCTTCTGGAATCAAACACTGCCCATTACTTAGGGCAAGCTTGGGTTACAAAAATTGCACCCTGGTATGTGAGCGTCGTACCAGCATATCAGAAGGGGTTTCAAGATTAGGCAATTTGGATTCCAGGAACCTTTCCCCCCTTCCTTCATAATGTCCCAGTCTCAGGGGAGCCGGCATCTCACGCTCTCTCGCTCTCTCTCTCTATCCTCTCTCTCTGTTTCTCGCTCACTCTCGGTCTGTCTCTTCATTAAAGTGTCAACAGCGTTGATGATTTCAATTGATAACTAAAGTCATTTTTGGCCCTCCTGAGAACAGTGAGTAAATTCTTGCTCCGTTCAATGGACTACACTCCAGTAGTGAAGTATGTAGTGTAGCCAAAAGCATCTGAGTTCGATCCCCAATGTCTGCAGTTTACCCGCAGACACCCTTGAGCATCCATGACCCTATACCTTCTCCTTAAGGCGTCTTAAATCAAGCAAGTCGCTTCTGACAAAATGATTAAAGTCCCAATGGGTAGCATTGGGCCCCGCTAAGCCAGCAGAGGGAGAGTTTCAGGATCGCTTCTAGAAGCAGGTAAACCTGACCAACTGGGATGTCGAGTCGAGTTTATACCTTGTTCTGGATGGTGTCGGTCCAGAAGATCCGGCGCAGGTGGTAGTGGTAGTCCACCCCCACGGCCACCCCTCGGTTCTGGGAGTGGATCAGTGTGCGCAGGTTGTTCCCGTGGAGGTCTCCTATGAGCAGGTCTCGGCCGTTGGAGAAGACCAGGGACGGTACTCCGGCTACAGGGGGGACGACATCGTGACGTCACACGCGTTACAAATCAGTCACGCAACGTAGAGCTTCACATCCTCTCTATCGTACGGGAGTTTGAATCATTTTGCATCCAAAGTCCTTTCTGTATTCAGTGTACATTCATATTTAGGGCATTAGGCGACTGCATGGTTGTTCATTCATTCACATTTATACAGCGGATTCAACTGTGCAAGGCGACAGCCAGCTTGTCGGGAGCAGTCAGAGTTAGGTTTCTTGTTCAGAGACACCACGACAAACATGTGGGTGGAGCCGGGGATCGAACTAGCAGCCTTCTGTTTGGAAGTCAACCAATCATGCATCACTTTCGTCCATCGTGATGTGCAGTTAATTCAGATACAGGTCATGAAAGAGGCGGTAGGGGGTTAGGTATCGAACCCATAACCTTTAACCCTGGGGTCGATCCCTCTAGCCACTATCCTGGCTCTCGGATACTTTATTCCAACAACTTTTGTTCAATGCTTCAGCAGATCAGACGCTGAGCACAACCCAGAAGGATGTCCAAGTCTGAGTTATGACCACTGAGCCAGGGGGTGTATTTGTGGCTGACGACGGACTCTCTCCTGGTTACCGGGCTCATGCTAGGAGGCAGGGAGCTCCGCCTCTCAGTCAATACTCATTCTCCGCTCCACAAAGGCCAGAGACGGACTGAAACAACACTGGGTGTGAAACAGAGGCTCTCAGAGTAGAGCGGCTGTTGGGCGGCATGCACAAATACACACACAGAGACAGACGCGCACACACACAGACACACGCATCCACACAAAGACACAAACACATGCAGACACACGCATACACACATACACACGCACACACATGCAGACACACGCATGCACACATACACACACACATGCATGCACACATACACACAAGTATATATAAATATAATTAAATATTTATATATACTTAAATGAATATATTCAATAATTTCCATTCAATCATTTCCAAAACTACTGATATATATGTATATATATATATATATTATATATACATATATATGGGTGCATATGTTATGGGCCTCACAGGAGACGTTGGCTCTGCAGTATCGGTGCTGCTCCAGGACGTAGTCGGCCCGACAGCTGCAGTGGTGGCTGCCGACGCGGTCCTCACACAGCTGGTCACACACCCCCCACATGGAGCAGTCATCGAAGTCTGCACCGGGCAGTAGGGGAGGAGGAGGAGGAGGAGAACAACAAGAACAAGGGGTCGACGAAGAAGAGGATGAGGAAGGAGGAGAGTAAGGATATAAAGAGGAAGAAGAAGAGAAGGTAGAAGAAGATGAGGAAGAGGAAGAGAAAAAGGAAGAAGAGGAGGAAGTAAGAGGAAGAAAGAATAATATCATTTTTAGACATGTTTTGTGTTGTGCTTGTCACTGATGTTTACACTTCGATTATACATTATTAAATAAATATTTAATCATCTTCCATACATTTGCATTACTGCACACAATTTGCTTTTGATATTGTAACCTTAGAGTTTGACCCTGTTTTTGATGTTTCTGGCAGTGTGTGAGTGAAACAGAGACGGAGCTGGGAATGTCTGAATGGAGTGTGTGTGGCGGTGAGGACTCAGGATCCAACGCACCCACGCAGGAGCGGCTGTCGTTGCCGTTGACGACGTAGCCTGACGGACAGGAGCAGACCCCGCCCTCAGGAGACGCACGGCAGCGGTACTCACAGCTGAGAGACGCACACCTCCAGATACCTGACACGCACACACACACACACACACAAACCCAGACAGAGACACACACATAAGCGCACACACAAACGCACACACAAAGGAATATGTACACTTTATTTAAGATGATATCCATGATCTGCTGATCTATTCTTGTCAAACAATTGAAGGAGGGACAGACAATTATACAGACTGACATGCAGACAGACAGGCCGACAGACAGACAGACAGACAGACAGACTGACAGACAGTCACACAGACAGGCAGACAGACACACAGACATAGCGACAAGCAGACAGGCAGTACAGACAGAAAGACAGACAGACAGACAGACAGAAAGATAGACAAACAGACAGGCAGACAGAAAGGCAGACAGGCAGGCGACAGACAGAAAGACGGACAGGCAGACAGGCCGGTAGATAGACAGACGGACAGACAGACAGGCAGACAAACAGACAGACGGACAGGCAGACAGACAAAAAGACAGACACAAAGAGAGACAGACAGACATGCGGCCAGACAAACAGACAAACAGACAGGTAAGCAGTCCGACAGACAGGCAGACAGACAGTTGTACTGACTGCAGTTGCGTCCGGCGGTGGTGTTGGTCTCGTCCTCTCCGTAGGGGCAGTGGGCGGAGCCATCACACAGCTGGTCCATGGGGATGCACTGGCCTGACGACGGACACGCCCACTCCCCGGGGTAGCACTCCTGGGGCACGTTGTCTACACACAGGAGTGGGTAGAGTGGGCAGAGTGAGCAGAGTGAGACATCAGGTGGGATCACTAGGAAATGTCAAGCATGATCGCTATGACACTTCAAATATGAGCAGCATGACAAAACATGGGCAAACGCAAATACCACACACTTGGGTCAACAGTGGGCAACAATGTGTGTGTATTATGTGCGTGTGTATGTGTATTATCTGTGTGTGTGTGTGTGTGTGTGTGTGTGTGCGTGCGTGCGTGTGAGACTAACACACACAAGGGATATCTCTCAGAGGAATGCAGTGTTGAGCCCACTGCTGTGACTCACGTACCCTGGTGCGGCCCACACACACTACTGTTCCTTTAAATCATCGTGGGGGGGGGGGGGGGGGGCTTTGAGGGCTTTGGGGGGTCCCGGGCCCCTTCTTTTAAAAACACACACACGCTCTTCTCGCTGCGTGGAGGAATCCTAAAGCCCCCTAGAGGGCTGGGGCCGCGTTCTGCCACAAAGGGGTGTCTGAATGACACACTCAGGCGGAGGGCAGAGGTAGCGGCCTGCTAGCCCAGACCTAGCCCCGAGCCTGGTAATGCGGGGCTAACTCCTTCACTAGCACAGTGTCCTTCATGACAAGTGGTGGACGGTGTTACCCAAAGTGGCAAACAATGCCCCGAGTGCATTCGTCCTTAGAACTGGCGACCCCGCCGGCAGTGTTGCCAGATTGGGCCCGATGTCCCGCCCGGTCTGGCAACCCTGGCTGCAGCGTTGCCAGCTTGGGCGGGAAGTCGTAACAACACTGCCCGTGCCGGGAGAAATCGGAGGGGATCAGATCCAGTGTTTCTGTGCCCCGCTGCGTTTAAAAGCCTAGGAACACCGAACGCCTAGAGTGTGTTTGCGATTGAAGTGTTTCGAAACAAAGTCGTACCACAGCCTCTCTCGTCGGCGTTGTCTTCGCAGTCGTCCTCCCCGTCGCATAGCCACACCTGGTGGATACAGCGGCCGCTGGGGCAGCTGAAGTAGCTTCCTCTGCAGGTGGGGTACGCTGCCAAGGGGAGAGGCAAAGGAGAGGACTTCCAGAGTTTAGAGTGCCTCTAGCAACAGCAGCGACGGTATCCAAGACAGAGATCAACAGGGATCAGAATGAGAGAACTGGACAAAGTGGGGGAGAGGAGGGGAGAGGAGGGGAGAGGAGAGGGGAAAAGAGGGGAGGGGGGAGGGGAGAGGAGGGGGGAGAGAATAGGGAAAGAGAGGTAGGGAGAGGGGGGAGAGGAGAGGACGAGAGGAGAGGAGCGGAGAGGTGGGGCGGGAGGTGGAGAGGAGAGGATAGAAAAGGAGAGGTGGGGAGAGGACCAAAGTAGCAAAGGGGAGAGAAGGGAAAGAAAGAGGAGAATAGAGGAGAGGAGAAAAGGGAAGAGGAGAGGAGAAATAGGAGCGGAGAGGACAATAGAGGAGAGGAATGGAGGGGGGGGCGAGGGGCAGAGAAACGTTACACACTGCAGTTCTGCTCGTCACTCCTGTCCCCACAGTCGTCGTCGTGGTCACAGACGTATCTCTGCGGCACACACTCTTCGTTGCGACAGGCAAACTGGCCCGTACTGCAGTGCTGTGCTACAAAGTAACAGGAGGACAGAGGAACCATCATTCCCCCAAAACGCACCACCCTATTGGGAACACTGTAGCCGGGAGCAACCCGGCCTTGGGAGGCTTTTGGGAGCGTTTGTAGCAGAAGAGATTCCGCTGTGTCCTCTTACTGCAGTTGGCCTCGTCAGACCCGTCCCGACAGTCCGCCACCTGGTTACAGCGCTGGGTGCGGTTGTAGCACGCTCCATTAGCGCACCTCAGCTCTGTGCACTGGGGGTAATCTGGAACACAGAGCAGTGAGTGGGGACTCAGTGTTAGCAGACGCTGACTCAACACACAGCGACCTCCATCCACTTGGTTCTCAAATGCGGTGCTTTAAATATTCGTTGTTGGTTAGAGAGAGAGGGCCGGACTTTCCGATAAAGGGGATCAGAGCTCCATCACACTTCTGATGGAGGGATACCTGTTTCCGTTACATGTTGTTTTGTAACATGTGACAGATATTGCTTTGTCAAATTGTCGATCAAAAAACTCTTTTTTTATTCTCCTTGTCTTTGGTGCTGTTCTTCTTGTCATGTTGTTATTCTTTGTCACTCTGGGGAATACTATCTGGTATACACTTCACAGGAAGTGAGAGACCGGGGACTGTTAAATGGCGCACACAGCTTATAGGAAGTTGTGTTGCGTTAGACCTGGATCATGCTATAATTCAGCCTAACATACACTATATATATATATATAGAGAGAGAGAGAGAGAGAGAGAGAGAGAGAGAGAGAGAGAGAGAGAGAGAGAGAGAGAGAGAGAGAGAGAGAGAGAGAGAGAAATATATAGAGATATTATTATTTCTTCACATATTCCCGAGGTTAGACTGTAGAGTATGGAGATTGAATTCATTACCTTCTGGCTGGGTGACCATCACCCCATAACCATTAGATCAACCCGGCCGTTTGCCGGTTCAAACTACATCCACCTCGCTAATAGGAGCATTAGCGTTCAGGGTCTGCTCCTTCACGTGAAACAGTGGGTAACCGAATATTTCATGCATTTCTACATGACTGGCATTTCTGTGAGCTGTGGGTCATTAGTTTAGAACAGGAAACTGTGCAATATCATAGCTAAGACCCGGCAAAGAACGGCACAAAGGGTCATTCTTAGTGGTAACATCCCAGAACATGTGCCAAGCTAATGCGAAGGATAAGGGACGTTTACCATTAACACCAGTAACAGCCACAGCATTCTTTATGAAATTGTGAGATTACCGTAGTGTACTCAGTTGTGCAGCCACCATGTCCGCACAATAACGAAATAGCAGCTGAACCTCAGCTGGACTAATCCACAAAGGAATCTGCAATCAACCTCTGACAACAAGAAGTATATTGTGGCCCGTTCTGTCAGTCAGCGAGCCTCTTAATCTTAACAAATTGATTAAAATGCCAGAGGAGAGAGAGGGGGAGCGAGAGAGACATAGAGGGGGGAGAGAGAGAGGAAGCAGGAGAGAGAGAGAGAGAGAGAGAGAGAGAGAGAGAGAGAGAGAGAAAGAGAGAGAGAGAGAAAGAGAGAGAGAGAGATTGCGAGGGAAAGGGGGAAGGGGGGTAAGAGAGAGAGAGCGAGGGAGAGAAAGGGAGGGGGAGAGAGAGCAAGAGCAACCGAAAGAGAGAAAGGGAGTAAGAAGAGAGAGTGAGACAGACGGAGCGAAAGAGAGAGAGAGCGAGAAGTGGAGCGAGAGCGAGAGAGAGAAAGAGAAAAGCAAAGGAGGAAAACTCACGGCATCCTCTTTCGTCCAATCCGTCGGAGCAGTCCGGCAGCATGTCGCAGCGGTATTCATTGGGGACACACGCTCCGTTGCCGCACCTAAACTGTCCGCTGGTGCACGTCCGCTCGGCTGGAGACGGAGAGAGAGCCACACGGGACCTGCTGTTTACTGTTTAGCACTAGCGGCTTATGGTGACTTCAGAGACGCCTTGTGATGGAGCGGGAGGCCGGGACTGGCCCTCTAGGTAAGCTGTTGAAGTTAGGGAATCGAACCCAGAACCTTAGGGTTCCCCCCCCCCTCTTGAAGCGAAACTTGATGGTGGATGTTGAGTTTTTAGGCGCACAAGAACGCTGTCGGATATAATTCCATTTCTTACACAGAAATGAGGGAGTTCATCCATTAGGAAAGCCTCTGAGGTGGATAGTGTGTGCCTTGCTGCTACTACCAACCTCTTACTGCTACCACTTTCCTGCTCACCCATCATCACAAGTCAATGGTTAACAGTTACATCTACAGCCCATTAACAGCCCCGCTCGGGGCCACACTCACGACAGTGCTGCCGCTCGTCCGAGCCGTCCTCGCAGTCCTCCTCGTCATCACACACCCACACGTCCGGGATGCACTCTCCGTCGCTCAGACACTTGAAGTGGCTCTGGGCGCAGGTCACCTGAGCTGTGGGAGCAGAGAGCGCAGCGGGTCGCAATGTCATTCAGTGGGTCGCACGTTGGCTCAGGTGTAATGTCCATATCCAGATGGTCGAGTCCGATATCCAATCCCATGCTGACCAAAGCAGGGGGAGAACTGTTTTACTGCTGTTTAATATTTTTCTACTTTAATTTGTTATACAAATCTGTCTCTACATTAGGCATATTTTATGTTAAAATTTTTTCTAGTATTATGTTTAAATAAAATATTATGAATCAGATGCAATACAATCATTTATAAATGGTGGGAATGAATGTGGACTGAATCAACGCATCCCAGTGAATTTGTGCGTTGGACCAGTAGACTCACGGCACTCCTGCTCGTCCGAGTCGTCCACGCAGTCCGACGTCCCGTCGCAGTGCCAGTCGCCCGGGATACAGCGCCCTGTCCCACAGCGGTACTGGCCCAGCTCACATCCTGCAGGACCACAACGACACGCCGCGTCAGAACGACCGACAGGACACGGTTCAGGTCTCGCCCCCCCGCCCACACACTATGAGCTGTGTCAACTTTCAAATCCATTTTTTAAAATAAGTGTCCCTTTTTTAAAAAGCAACCAACTTAAAAACAGAAGCCTAGAAACACACGGAATCTAAAAAAAGAAACGGGAGTCTTATGTTCAAAGTACGTGGATGGGGTCAACCTGTTATTGACATATCTATGACAACAACAACCACAGCATGACTGGTGCAATCAACAAACAGCAGAATCCACACGGAGTGTATTGATGACGTCTTGCGGCCGCTGGGCTGTTCCCCAAGAGGTTCTCGCGGCTGCTCTGACGCACACCGGTCGCCTCGACGAGACGTGCTGCTAACAGCCCCGACGCGCCGCGGAGACGCGCGTGCCAGCCGGCGCCCCCCTCTGACAGTTACACAACCCACTCCCCTGCACACTCACCCCTCTGCCCCCCCCCGCACTCATCCCAGGACGGCTTTGATGCTCACACTGGAGCGGCACACGTTCAGATAAGGAACCCCCCCTTCTGGCTTTCCTGAACTTCTACGAGGAGGGGTGGTGGTGGTGGTGGTGGTGGTAGTGGTGGTGGTGGTGGGGGTGGAGGTGAAGGTGGTGGTGGTGGGAGGTGATTGTGGGGCTGGTGGTGGTGGTGGTGGTGGTGGTCATGGTGGTCAAAGAGGTTATTGGGGTGGTGGTGGAGATGGAGGAGGTGGTGGTGGTGAGAGAGGTGGTGGTGGTGGTGCTGGAGGGGATTGGGGCAGTTGGGGTGGTGGTGGAGTTGGTTTGGATGTTGGTGGTGGTGGTTATGGTGGAGGTGATTGGGGCGGCTGTGGTGGTGGTGCTGGTGGTGGAGGCTGGAGATCGACTGGGGGCGAGGTGGTGTGCGGGTGGGGTCGGGGGAGGCATAGTTCAGTGACAGAGTGCTCCGTCAGACCTGTCCAACTTGGAATGTGCAAAATCTGATGGTCTCTCTCTGACAGACTGATTCATAGCACATGCTGGTCCTGGTCAGAAAAGTAATTGAAATAAATCGTGGTACTGGGTGGTACCGCAGCCCTTTCAACCCAAATACTTCACCGAGGGGAGAAGCAAGTGATGGTGGGTGGTGGTGCAGGCATGCTAGGGGTCGGTGGTCTATCTCTTCCTTGTCTTATCCATTAACCCCCCCCCCCACACACACACACACACACACACACACACACACACACATGCACACTCACACACTTAAGCTTTCTCCACAGGGAAAATAAACAGCTTACTATCAGACACAGCAAACACATCAACTCAGTGGTCTCCTGATTCTAAGAAGGAGAATCCGCAAAGACAATACAGTGGTACTTTATTCACACTCCGTATTGTAACTTTATATTCAAACAGCAATTATATTTTAAATCTTGTTTTTTTTTGAAGTTGGATAAAATAACCGGTATGTTAGCATTTCCAATTAAAAACTAACAATGAAGACATTTTTTATCAGATTTCACATTATAAATATAGTGTAGTAGAAATAAGCTATACAGTGTTCAAATACAGTATTCAAACCCTTGTTTAACATAAGGTCATGGCTGATCGATGCATAAAAGACAACTCCTGAAAACGAAATGACTAAAGACTAAACAATAAAGACAGCAAAGACCCCAGACCTAGGAACAGATCCCTGGGGTAATCTTAGACCTTGGCGAACGACGTGTTAGTGAGAAGTGAGCGGGCCGAGTCAGAAGTGCATCGTTTGCTTTATGTAATGTCATGTCCGAGATGGCTCACGACCACCTCGGGGTCAGTGGCTTCACCGCTGTGCTAAAAGCCTGGCGGGCCAGGTTCACACTAGAGGTCCTGCCTCAGCTGGATTAGCCAAAGCAGAACAGCACCTCTCTCCAAACCGCCGCTACCAAACGGTGGCATCGGATTTAACTCGTTCGGCAGCTACCTGGGAGGCAAACCTTTTCTCCTGCTCAGCTTACTAATGATTAAATTGCTCCCTGGCAGCTCAAAGGGAGCCTTTGTTTTCAAGGCGATCCACCCGACGGTTTTAGCCTCTTCTGTAGCGTGGTCGTGAGGACCCATGGGGGACACACAGGGACCGACTCAGGGGACGCATGGGGACCAACTCAGGGCACGCATGGGGGACACAGCGAAGGAAGGCTGGGGCAGTGTGGACCCTTGGGGGCCACAGTGTTGGCCCTTGGGGGACACGGTTAAGGCATGGTTGAGCAGTGTGGAGGAAGACGTTGGGTCTAACCCAGGGGACAGATGTGGGACATATTGGGTCTAACCCAGGGGACAGATGTGGGACATATTGGGTCTAACCCAGGGGACAGATGTGGGACATATTGGGTCTAACCCAGGGGACAGATGTGGGACATATTGGGTCTAACCCAGGGGACAGATGTGGGGCATATTGGGTCTAACCCAGGGGACAGATGTGGGACATATTGGGTCTAACCCAGGGGACAGATGTGGGACATATTGGGTCTAACCCAGGGGACAGATGTGGGACACATGGGGTCTACAGGAAATGGACGGGGTGTTCACAAGCAGCAATAAGGACGGTTCAGCAAGCGGAATACTTCCTATTTAGAGTTATCGTTGTGTAATCTGAGCATCCAAACTTTTAATTAAAATAAGAATTAATTAATTAATTAAGATTAACATTGACATTTTATTTCAACAAATTTCATTCAGAACTGGCAAGAAGAAAGACTATACAGTGACAAACAAAATAGCCCACATTGCTAGTATGAAATTTAATAGATTCACAACGTAGCAAGTAGATCGGGAAAATTGCGATATTGTCTGCCCTCCTCTTTTTTTAAACGTGCTTTAACTAGTCTAATGAACAGATTAAATTCATACGAACAAACGGTTATTAATTCAGAATTCACTCAGGGTGACCACATGAAACTGAAGAACTCAAAAGCAAATACCACCCTTAACCAGAGACTACCGAGCCCTGCCAGCCGTGGTGAGAGCCACACTGAGGGGGAACCTTCAACAGAACCACCTTGTGTTCCGTCGGCACTTGAAACACTTTATCCATTCTGTAACTTTGTGTAAATGCCTGTCCCACCTCGGGACAAAGGCAAGATTTGACTCGCTCTCAATCCATACCAGAAAAGGTAGTTAGTATTAGCGGACTTAGGCCTTAAAAACACAAGCCTGCCATTAAGATTAAGATGTCTTAGCACTGGTGCTTTTTGTCGCTGCTGTCTTTGTGTTGTTATTGTTGTTTTGCTGTTTTTTCCCTTTGCCTGTTTGCTTGGCCGCGTCCTTTCTAATTAGCCAACTTAAACCCACAGCAGGACAGAAGCCCACGCTATCCGGGCGAGATAAGGACACCCTATTACCGACTAACAAAGAGGAGCACCCGAGGAATTTTCATTAGAAAGAAGCTTCTCGCCGCTCAGCACCCCACGGGGGAAACTACAATGCCACAAAAGAGCTGCCAGCTGGGTTGTTACCTCATAACTAGAAGTTTCCCCCGGTCCCTTAGGAAATAAAAGCCAGATAGAACTTGCAGTAAGAGGATACAGTAGGTTACTTCCTGTCTGAGGAGGGCATAAGCCTCCTCAAACATTGGTGTACTAAGCAAAAAAGGAAAACTCTGTGGACAGACGGCCCCAGAACACCTCTGTTCCTCGTCACCCACACACAGAAGGCCCTCGGGGGCCCTCAGGGGCCCTCGGGGGCCCCTGGGGAACGTGCTTTGGCTGTCATTAATTAACCGCCTTGTTTTGGTGCTGCCCGTCGCATTCTCTTTCAATGAGCGGTCCAGAGAGCGGCCGCTGGCAGCGGGGAGCGCCGAGCCTGTCTGCGCTGTCAGAGCGGAGTGCTGCTGGCCGTTTCATATGGAAATCGACGCGACGGAACGCAGTCAATTGCCAAACAACTGACTTTGGCTCTTACCGCTGCACACGGGAGGGAGACAAACAAAACCGAATGGGGGTTATTTTGGCAGAGGCACAAGCGCATTAAAGGGGGAGGAATGGCGGGACAGTGAGGGGGGGGGGGGGGTCTATTGAGACATGTATTCTTGTAAAGAGCACTCATCAGTAAAATTTTGATAAATGTTTTAACAACTATACAGGTCTGCCGAATGAATGGAGCTCGCCTACGGCAATTAAGGAGGCCATTCAGCTGCCTAATGTTTCCGTGGATACTAAAACAGTGCACACTGCACACAGTGCCACCGCTCCATCCCCTGTGTCACTGAGACTGGAACCTAGACCCGGAGAGCCGCGGGAAAAAAAAAGAGAAAAGGATCGGAGCAGAGTTTTTTTTTTTCTGCCAAGTGTGCTCACTTGTGCTCGGCTCCTTTCTAATGCAGCGTTTCTGCTGCTCAAAGGCTTTAGGGTCCTATACCGGAAAGGACTTTCCCTTAGCATGTGTGAGGTGGCGCTGTCCTATGTTGGCACCGTGTTCCTAATGGAGGACAACGAGATTTAACGATGAAAAGGATGATTTGTTTATTTCGTAATGATGCACTGAATGGAATACACAGTGCATGTTGTCAACATGCAATTCATGTGTTATCTATTAATAAAATGAATAACTTCTATGTCAGTGTTGTCCTGGGTTCAATGTTTCCGTTGTAAGACTGCGTTGACTAAGTATTTACTTTGAGGAGAGTTGCAGATTTTCCGGGCAATAATTATGGGGCAGAAGCACTCAGAACAGCAGAAATATATCAATAGGGTCATGGGACGAACCAAGCACGTCTGGGGCCAGTGATCAGCATGGTGTTTTTCTCTTGTTGGGCTCTTTCTATGGTTATATATTAGTCCAGTTAGGGCGCACGCTGCCATGTTTAGTTATTTTCTTGCCGACGCAGGCACGCCATGTGACATCCTCAGTGTTGAAGTTAAGAAAGCACTGACCCAAATAGTGGACTAGAGGTGAGTGAATCCTCACACAATGTTCAATCTGCAGCCTGCAGTCCAACCACATGGGGAAAATATGTCTTGAAAGTAAAAGAAAATTCTTCCAATATTTGTTGAATAAACACAACAACAACTTACTTCTAAATTACATTTTTTGGGTTACTTGATTCGATTTTTCACTTGATTATAAGTGTAACAAAATATATTACAGTATGTTATTGTTCACGACTTAAAGATTTCTGTTGATCGAAATTCTCTGAAAAAGATATACAAGATAAGCTAGGCCGAAAGCATATTACCATGAGTTGGTTGTTCACGATTCCTCAAGTAGGCTTACATTTACAAGAGTACTGTGTGTGTTATTTATACAGTACTTCAGTGAGTGTTGAGTTGTCGTAAAACGTTTCACTCCACAACATTTAAAAGACACTTCTTCATCTTCTAGCTGGCTTTGAACTCACCGGTCAACTTTAAAGAATGACAATTGGCCACACACAGCCATCGTGAGGAAAGACCTCTCATTGAGAAGGGGCAAGAACTTCTGTTAAACAGAAGACTTTGCTCGTTCAGAGTGTGCACAGAAGCACCGGTCGCATTAACAGCAGAGGTGAAATTCCCTCCTCCAAGTCTTGGCATCAACATGTTATTAATCAATCACCAACCGGTGGTTAATCGGCTGATTAGGTGCTAAATAAACAGACAGGGCCACACTCTCCCCAACACCGTGTTCCCCGTCCTGCCAACACTGTTTATTAACTACATCCGCAGTATTCTGTCACGGCAGCACTTCTGAATAATTTGTTTGGATCAGGGCATCTGCACTTTGATTTTTGCCCGGTAATTGGTCATTATAGTAACCTGTTAATAACAATAACAAACAACCCCGAGTGATCTGCATGGATAACGATGAGGCTGCTGAGGTGTTGGAATATTAAAATCTCCAACTTCTCCACACTGTGTGTAGGGTATATTAGGTTAAATAAAACACAAAGTACTGAAAAAAGCAACTTTTTCACATGTTTTCTTTATTAGCTTTGATTGTTTTGATAGATACTTGAGTCTGCTAAAATACACCGGTTAACAAAGTTGCAAGTGGGTTGGTTCCTAGGTGTCTACAGATATATAGCCTATTCTTTCCCTTCAGGTCAGAGCTGTTGCTTAGGTAGAAACCGGTGCTTTCCACGGCAGCTGCAGTGTAATTAGTTGCTTGATTCACGGTAAGGAGCTTACATACTAAAGGGTTGAGCAAAAAGAAAGCAGATTACATTTGGAGATGCAGGATCGAGGCAGGCTACAACTGTAGCAGACCTGACAAACGGCTGACAAAAATAACACCAGTTCCCATGTCTCTCCTATAAAGTGTGAATAAAATCTCTCTCGATGCATAATAATGTAGGGCTCATCACCGCGGGTGATTTGCACCCTGATAAGAGCATTCCTCTGAATGAGGTTTGTACCAGCAGCAGAGCTTTCAGTGCTCAGTTAGTCACATGCTCTCTTCTGTTACCTAGCAACAGTAAAGCTCAGGCAAAAGTTCTCCGAGAGAACTTCCAATCTGCCTCGCGCTAACCTTTT
Source organism: Pollachius pollachius (assembly GCF_949987615.1). Classification (NCBI taxonomy): domain Eukaryota; kingdom Metazoa; phylum Chordata; class Actinopteri; order Gadiformes; family Gadidae; genus Pollachius; species Pollachius pollachius. Next base: position 48,472,908 of record NC_136936.1, read on the forward strand.
CCACACACACAAACACACACATGCACGCAGGCGCGCGCACGCACGCAAACACACACGCACGCGCGCGCACACACACACAAACACATACACACACACACACACTAAGACACTTAGACCCTAATCAATACTTTTTTTTGTTTACTAAATAATCAATTAAGTCTTCTGTGACTCAGATCCAATTGACGGGTCATTTAGATATAAGAAGAGATATTAATTACAATTAAACATATATCGAATTGGAATTCCTTAAAAAATCCCGCGGAAGGCTAAGAAACATTAAATAAATGTATATTAATATGAAGTTTAGTTATATTGAAGGTCTCCCTGGGAATCAGCCGTTGTTTTTTCAGTTTGGCTTTGAGCAACAAGTGATGAGCAGCAAGTGGAATGCGAGGCACTGGATGAAGCCAAACAGAAGTGTAAAATCCACCTGTTCCTGCACCACCTAAACACACCATCAAACAACAATCAATGAATGAAATGAGCTCACCTTGGGAATGGCACTTGGATACACAAAACAGCAGGCCGACAGAGAGTTGTATGAGTAGTGTTCTCCACATTGTGTCCCGGCTGTGCCTTCCAGCTCCGCCTGAAGCCGAGCAGATGGAAGAGCTCTTGGGACTGGGATACGGGTGCCCTCCTCTCGCTTTCTTGTCCGGCTAGGAGTTGATGAAAAGGGGCGTGGACAAAGTCCAAGACAAAGTCCAAGACGGCCTCCACACCCGCACCCACCCCCATCCTGGCCCTCAGGATAAATCCCGTACTTAGGCCCAGGAATCTGCATAATGCTATAGCCCCGGCTGCGCGTGACTCTGTTCCTCCCTGCGTTGTTGATAATTCGTGCTTTAATTCGGCTGACTCGTCATCACTGATTGCTTAGGTTCATATTTCGTAATAACAGGCCTAAACTATGCACTAAAGACATGGAAGACAATTAGAAATGGGTTATAAAGTAAATATTGAGCCAAAGAAATATTATTCAACTATTAATATAATTAATTTATACTAAAAACTTCAAAAAGAAAAAGTCCACAACGTGTATGCATTGAAAGCTTTCCAAAGTAAAGTGCGGGTAAAAAGTCCTCGTTATAATAAGCCTACTTGTTGTCGAATTAGACACAACGGAGGACCGCGTGGTGAACTCGCCCGATGAGAAGCGCGACAGCGCGACCGTGTGGAGCCCCGGCGTCCAGCACCCACCTCCACACGGCCCGACACCACCCACAGGTCACACCGCGGACGTGACCGGACGGGGTGCGGTTGCCATGGGCAACGCTGCAGTCCAGCAACCGAAACTTTTTGGTATCCGAATGCGACCTTGAAGCCTGAGGTGTACTTGCGGTCTTCGCTGCGGTACTTTGAGTATGGTCTCCCCGCACAGAAACCCGAAAGACCTCATACAGATGATCAGGAGCACCACCGAGGTAGGCTGCTCCGGTGCACAACAAAGCTTTAAGTTTTTTTTTACTAGTTTGTTTACAATACGATTTGCTGAGAAATCAAACACCGTTTCCCTTCAGTTTTTCTCAGAAAGTGGGAAAATGTGTCTCTGAATGAATAATGAATTGCGTTTGATTTTTCCTATCTTGCCTCATTAAATCGCAGCAATGTTAGATTGCGTTGCATCGATACCCTGGAAAAATATATTATCAAATAAAATATATTATTATTATTATTTGTTTTACCGTTGATTGCTTTCACAATATGTCTTACACAGGACATGGATGGTATGCACAAGTATTTGGGGAGAACTTCACCGGAGGACCAGGCCGAGGTGGCGCCGCTGTGGGCCCGGGTGAAGGATCAGACCGAGGTGGGGCCTCTGCGGTCCCGGGTGGAGGACCAGACCGAGGTGGCGCCGCTGTGGGCCCGGGTGGAGGACCAGACCGAGGTGGCGCCGCTGTGGGCCCGGGTGAAGGATCAGACCGAAGTGGTGACCCTGCGGTCCCTGGTAGATGGGCAGACCGAGGTGGGGCCTCTGCGGTCCCGGGTGGAGGACCAGACCGAGGTGGGGCCTCTGCGGTCCCGGGTGGAGGACCAGACCGAGGTGGGGCCTCTGCGGTCCCGGGTGGAGGAGCAGTCCGGGCTGATTGGGGTGTTGAAGCAGAGGTCCGACCTGGCGCGTCTCCGCTGCCAGGCGCTGCAGAAGGTCAACGAGGAGCTGGAGGCTCGAGTGGCAGACGGGCAGAAAGAGCTGGACTCGGAGAGAGCGAGGGTAAGGCTGTTGGAGAAGAGGTTCAACGACCTGGCCGTGAACCATCAAGGGATTGTCGTGTTCAAAGACGACTATAAAAGACACAATTTACAGCTTTTAGAGGAAAACAAACTTTTAAGGTCAGAGAACGAGGCGCTCTTTTCACAGAAATTAGTAGATCAAGAGACTCTAATAAGTAAACTGCGACAAGATATTCACCTGAATGAAAAGAAACACGAAGATATGGAAAAGTACTTAAGGTGATTGCAGCCCTTCTTAAAACACGTTCTCTAATACGTGGTTCCGTGTGTAGCATTTGCAGGTCACTTAAACACCATTATTTTCAACATTTTAAGGGACCAAGAAGCTGGATGGAAGGCAAAGATGTTAAAACAGAAATACCTTACACAATGGCAGGAAGCAGCACAGTTAAAAAGACTTCGTGACACCCAGGACAGTCTTAAATCAGCAGAGGATGTGTGTAAAGGTGGGTATGGACTTCTTCAATATCCGTTGTTCTTTATTGTATAATATATTCTTTTTTAAGTTGCATCCTGTTTGGTCAGATCTGAAGCACCAGCTACAAGAGGCAGGAGATGGACGTGCTTTGATGGAGACCGAAATGAAGCAGACGATAAACAGCCTCTGGGCAGAAAAAGACATCTTCATTAATCTGTCGGTCGAAAGAGGAAAAGTCTTGCAGGTAGGATGAAATATATTCCACGCGCGGTCTCGTGCCTAAAACTGATTGCCGTGTGCGGGAGCGCACACCGCCTGCTGTAGCGCCCAGTTTATATTTTTATACAGCTGCTTTAATCTGGATCAAACCGTCATAACGGGCAAAATACACACGACTTTATATCCATGGTAAGAGCAAAGATACCTCCCAGATTAATCACAATTATTTCCAAAGAAGTGTTGTAGCGCAGGTATGACGTTTAGGAGATATATACAGTATTGTTTCCAATGTAGGTGTTTCGTAGGTAATATCCTGTATTTGTGTAATTATTGAATGTTAGCCTGAATTAAGAAATTATCTATATTGAAATTAAGGATTGCTTTTGCCTGAAAATAACACCCATATCTTTTTACCAGTTGAAATATCTTATAAGGGCCAATAAACCAGATACATGTAGTTTCCTACTTACCGAAAAGTGATGCAGCGCCGCACTTATTACTGAAATTTCATATTGCAGGAAAAGCAAGAGAAAATTCAGCAGTTGGAGATCAAGTTGGAAGAAGTGGAAAAGGTGAAGACCAGAGCAGAGAACAGGTATTCGATTGAAACTTGTGCTGTAGGATTGGTCTTTGATAACCAACAAATCTTAACGGAGTTTGTAGCAAACCCTTTATCTAAATTATAATTGAGAAACCAACCGTTTGTGTACACCTCTGCTTCAGGTTCAAGCAGGAAGCAGAAGCGGTCAACATTAACGTGAAGGTTATGAATCTCCAATGTGCTCTTGATGAAGCAGTGAAGAAAAACGAGAAGGCCAGAGAGGTTGGTTACAACAGAACAACTTTACTGTTTTATCAAGGAAATATATTGTATAGCCTTGAAAGCATGTGTGTGATTATTCCATAGAACTTTGAAGCCTACAAAGACCACAGCTCCTACCTACTCACCCGGGAAAAGGAGCTAAATGCACAGCTTCGCAACATGTTTGGTTGAACAACGATGCTTCAGCAACGACGCGACTGATCAACAATAACGAAAATCGTTGTTCGTTGCAACTTAACATTTACATATGGGAAAAATAAAAATTTAAAAAGACCAAAGATACAATATATCGTTTCTTTATTCCTTCGACAACTTTAACATTTTCTTGAGGACAAGATGCTGCAGACACATCATAGAGAACTGTACAAACAGGAGCGAGAGCTTTAGGAGCCGTGCTCCTTTTCCAATCTCGCTGCCTTCTCGATCACCTCCTCGATGGCTCCCACCATGTAGAAGGCCTGCTCTGGGAGAGCGTCGTACTCGCCTGCGGAACAAAGGAACGCGTGAGTACATCTCCCAAAAATGACTTCCATCAATAAAGGGCTGAACGATTAATCTAACTCAAACCAACGGGGGGGGGGGGGGGGGGATTGGTTGCTGTTACTGACTGGAGATCAGTAAGATTCACATTTCGTTTTCTTGTACCCCCGAACACACACACACACACACACACACACACACACACACACACACACACACACACACACACACACACACACAAAGTGAATCAACTGAAGCTCAGTGGTGATCTCTGTGCGTCTTACCATCGAGAATGGACTGGAAGCCTTTGATCGTCTCCTTCAGGGGCACCAGCTTGCCTGCGTGGCCGGTGAAGACCTCTGCGACCTGGAATGGCTGGGACAGGAAACGCTGGATCTTACGAGCGCGGGCTACCGTCAACTTGTCCTCCTCAGACAACTCATCCATTCCCAGGATGGCGATGATGTCCTGCAGAGACTTGTAATCCTGAATGGGAGAGAAGGTTGGGGAGGTTACAGACGGCCCATGTGGAACAGTATTCAACGGCAGGTCATTTAGCGGACACCTTATCTAGAGCCACTTGCAGTAAACACAGATTCATGTCAGCAAGGGGTAAATAGCGGCAGGCTGCAGGGATTGAATCAGGTTTAACGACAAGGTAGAATATAGGTACTAGGCAATATAGAATTAGGGACTAGGCAGGCTAGATTGAGGGGGCCAGGTAGAATAGGTAGACTCCATTTAGGGACTAGTAAGACTCCATTTAGGGACTAGGTAGACTATGTTAAGGGACTTGGTAGAATAGGTGGAATAGATTTAGGGACTAGGTAACTAGATTTAGGGACTTGGTAGAATAGGTGGTAAAGATTTAGGGACTAGGTAACTAGATTTAGGGACTTGGTAGAATAGGTGGTATAGATTTAGGGACTAGGTAGACTATGTTAAGGGACTTGGTAGAATAGGTGGTATAGATTTAGGGACTAGGTAGACTATGTTACGGGACTTGGTAGAATAGGTGGTAAAGATTTAGGGACTAGGTAACTAGATTTAGGGACTTGGTAGAATAGGTGGTATAGATTTAGTGACCAGGTAGACTCGTTATCAGGACTAGGTAGACTCGATTTAGGGACAAACCTGGAGGATCTTCTGCACCCCACGAGCGACGTCGTAATGCTCTCCTCCCACGATGTTGGGGTCCATGATACGGGAGGTGGAGTCCAGGGGGTCCACGGCGGGGTAGATACCCAGCTCAGCGATGGCACGGGACAGCACGGTGGTGGCGTCCAAGTGGGCGAAGGTGGTGGCGGGGGCGGGATCTGTCAAGTCGTCAGCGGGGACATAGATGGCCTGGAGGACATCACGGGATACGTTAGTTCAAGATTCAAGATGGTTCATTGCCCCATGCACAACAATTACAGCCGCAGTCACTGGCAACGAAAGTCTCAGGCTCCTTCAACTATGCAATATGAAATAAATAAGAAAAACACAAACTGGACATGGAGTTATTAGGATAATATTAAAATATAATAGCTGTGAACGAAATTGAATACTGCGCATGAATTAATTAGAATAAAAAAATAATAACTTTAAATGCAATAGAATACTCTATATGGAATATAACGTGTAATATGTACCGATGTAGAAGAGTTGAGTGGTTATGTAAAATAGATATCTGGTCATCTCTTATTTTCTATTGCTACAATGTACATTTTCATCACTTTGGTACAAACCTATGGTTTTTGAGTAAATAAATAAATGAACTTGAACTTCAATCAACACCATGTACTTTTTCCCATTACGGCTTGATAAGATAGCCCTTAGCTATAACTCATCGTCGGAATAGTTTACCCTTTTGAATGACGTCAAGAATTAACCAACAGAATCTAAGCTGCTAAGCAAGCCGAGAACACCAGAATGTTTTTAGAACGATCTCATAATTCCCAATAAGCACTGTCGTTTGTAGTTTCTACATGATTCAAATCCCAGTAGAAAGGGGATGGTTCAATCCGTGTAGGAATGACTACAGCTGCTCTGAGGTGTGCATCATGCCGAGACGTCTACCTGGACAGAGGTGATGGAGCCCTTCTTGGTGGTGGTGATTCTCTCCTGCATGGTTCCCATGTCTGTGGCCAGGGTTGGCTGGTAGCCCACAGCGGAGGGGATACGACCCAGAAGGGCAGACACCTTGAGTACAGAGAGACATCGGAGCTCAGTGTCACGGTTGGCGAAACCTTAAGTCTCCCATGTCAAACGAACCAATCGAGTCAAGTACGACGCTCGGTGGGAGTTGATGCTGACCTCTGACCCCGCCTGGGTGAACCTGAAGATGTTGTCGATGAAGAGGAGCACATCCTGACCCTCCTGGTCACGGAAGTACTCTGCGACGGACAGACCGGTGAGGGCCACGCGGGCGCGGGCGCCTGGGGGCTCGTTCATCTGACCGTACACCAGCGCCACCTGGAAACACCGGAACACACCTCGTTAGTTACCGCCTGGCGTTCACATCAACGAGAGCCCGCAAGGCCGGCCCGAGGGGAATGATGAAGGGCTAGGGCTGCTCGGTTATGGAACATAATGGTCAACATTGAAATCCGATTATTATCGGGATTATACATGATGCATTTATTCAGCATTTCTCAACAACACTGTAACTGAGAACTTCGAAATTTCCCCTTAAAAAAAATACACAGAATGTTCAAATAGATAAAATTATGTATCCAGCTGTTCTGCCACTCCTATAAAATAAAAGTTTCTAAACGATTATTTAAGTTTGGAGATCGTTTGACCCAAAAATCAAAATGGCGATTAAAATGTGATTAATTGCACAGTCCTAAGAAGGGCCTCACCTTGGAGGTGTCGTCCTTGAGGTTGATGACTCCAGACTCAATCATCTCGTGGTACAAGTCGTTACCCTCACGGGTACGCTCTCCCACGCCGGCGAACACAGAGTAACCGCCGTGGGCCTTGGCCACGTTGTTGATCAGCTCCATGATCAACACGGTCTTACCCACTCCGGCACCGCCGAACAGACCTGAGGAGACGTCAAACGAACACAGATGAGACGTGGACATTAGGGATTGAACAACCAATAGGTAAGGAATAAACCAAGTGACAAGGGGGGGGGGGGGGGTCCTGTTAACGATGGCCAGCAACCTCAACTCTGCCGCATCACCATCCTCAAAGTGGTTTATTCCATGTCGACCACCAACTGTGTTTAGACATGAGTTACTCTAATCTATAACTTCATGGTTGTTGTTTTTTTTATCGACTTTAATATAACTCAAAAAAATAATAATTGCACCTGGCACATTTAGCATATCTTTTTTTTTCTTTTTTGTCAAGGAGCCATCAGGCGGATGGTTGCATTGGACTATAGTTGTTCAGATTGGATCTGTAGCGCATTGACTCAGAACCGTTAGAAAAAGGCAAAAGGTGTCTGGTTGCACACCCATGTGACGTTATCAACCAATCAGGATTGAGTATGTCTCAAGGCTCCAGTATCACACCAACTGACCGATCTTGCCCCCCTTGGCGTAGGGAGCCAGCAGATCCACGACCTTGATGCCCGTGACCAGGATCTCCTGCTCCACGCTCATGTCTGTGAACTCTGGGGCTTCAGCGTGGATAGGGGCGGTCCTGCAGGGCAAAGACACTCGTTAGTACCACGCTAATTAAAACAGAGTGCAGTACTTTCCATTATACACCGGGCTGGGTGAGAGTCCTCTAGTATTCTATGATCAGATTATATACAACTTTATTAATAATCCCTCGTAGGAGAAAGAGAGAAAAACACGGGATAACAATACAAAGTACTAATGCAATTTAAAAATAGACGCTAAGGGAACTGCTAAACTAAATGCTAAAGTAAGGACAAGACAATACAAACCGAACAAACAACAAACAGGGCAAACAAAACAGAATGTACAAACTATATAAACGATAAATAATTAGTGTTAGGTGTCAATTATAAAGTGGCTAAGTTCCATGTGGTACTTCCTAGAACTTAAAAGATGGTACTTAGTATAGTGTAGAACCTTATCCTGGCTGTCTTTGTTATACAGTGAAATGTGTAAACCTAGTTATTGTTAGTGCTTGGCACTTGGTCCTATGAACATCCTTGCTGTACCGACAGCGATATATTGGTACTTTCTTCTGACAAATGTACTTAATGCAAGTCACTTTGGCTAAACAAGCTCAATGTAAATGTACTCACTGCTTGGTGCTGATGGGACCCCTCTCGTCGATGGGCTCTCCGATGACATTCATGATCCGGCCCAAGGTCTCTGGGCCCACGGGGATCCTGATGGGGGCCCCGGTGTCCAGCACCCGCTGCCCGCGGACCAGACCCTCGGTACCGTCCATGGCGATGGTGCGGACGGTGTTCTCCCCTTAGAAAACGAGAACCCCATGTCATTCACTGGACCCGTTGTTAAAGCCTAGGAGTTAACCGTTTAGGGGTTAACCTTGAACTGACTAAGTCCAAAACAAACAACGCACCAAGATGCTGGGCCACCTCCAGGACCAGCCTGCTCTCTCGGCCGGCCACCTCCAGGGCGTTCAGGATGGGGGGCAGGCCTTCGTCGAACTGGACGTCCACCACAGCGCCGATGACGGCGACGATGCGGCCGTTGGCGATGATGGCCTCGGCGGCAGGGGCCACATAGCTCCTCTCTGTGAAGGACAAGCGCCGGAGGGTCAGATAATTCTGCTCAAAATACAAGGGAAGTCGCGGCGTCTGGTCTCAGGGTTGAATCGGATTATAGGTCATTAACATAAAATCACATCCCAATCCGGGACCCGAATTTGGATGCATAAAACGTATTGGTAAAATAACGTCATTCCGTTTGAAACTATAGTGTTCAATATCTAGAGACGGTGTCACTGAAGGCTCAAACAGAGCAGACCTTGACGCGTGGTTGAACCATTTGCGTGCAGACTATTGACAAGTCGCTCTTAGCCGCGTAGCTAACAGCTAAAGTTACGGAGGTCACCGAGTAGGACGTCAGAAATAAGCCGTCAACGCAGGAACCAGGTAATGCAAAACGAAGGAATACCAATGGAGTTTCATCCACGTTCAAACACGGATTCCTTATACTGAATACGCCCGTAGTCGCAGATGAATGAGACGGTGAAGGTTGTCGAGGCCTTCGGCCCGGCGTGCAGCCTCCGCAGCTGCCAATGTCAAGTCCCTGGAATCGGTTTTCGTTAACTCTGACAACCCCCAAACATAAATTTGGATTACTTACGTGAATAAAGGGTAGCATTTCTGCCCGTGAGGTGTTTGAGGGTGTTGACCTGGGGGTTGAAAGCCCGAAGGGCCCCTGTGCAGCAGCGTCCCACAGCACCCAACATGTTTAAGATGGCTGAAGGTCTTGAATGGAACGACCGTCTGCTGTGGTGTACTGTGCAGTGCTGGGACGGCGCACGCGCAGCTTATTGTGCTCTCCTTCCCTTTGCCGCTAGAGGGCGGAAGATGCCCGTATACATTTATACCTCCAAAAGACCCATTCTTTTGACCTTGTCATGCCCAACCTCAGTAACGGGAAAAGGAAATAAGGAGGCAAGATCAGTAAATCACTGTAGGTTATCGGTTGTTTGAGTCTAGATATTATCCATGTATGCAAATATTTTATTTTTTTAACATGTTTTATTATTTGCCACATGAACTAACATATTGACTTTCATTATTTGCCATGGAACATTCAACAAGGCCAATATTTCAAAAGTATAAGATTTGTTTGAGATTCAGTTTTGTTCATATTTGTTGAAATTCTGTATTCATCCTGACAGCCAGGGGCTCAGCTAGCCCATTTTTAGGGGTGCTGAAGCACCCCTAAAAAGGGGCTCAGCACCCCTAAAACTTGGGAGTAAGAAATGTTATTCTAAAAATTATATTTGTTCGTCTTTGAAATTGTTAAATAATGTCCAAAACATAAAATCTTTTGAGTTAGTTGAACCAATGTTAAAATTATGAAGTTATTTTTCAATAGAAATATTTTTTGTTTTTGTGTGAAAAAAGGGTGGGTGGTGTGGCAGTGGGGCTCATTGAGTGCTCAGCACCTCTAAAGCTCTGACCCTAGAATCGCCCCTGCTGACAGCTATCAATAAATCAAATGCTCTGACAAAGAAAATATAGAAATCTGTTTTCTTTGGCTGTCGCAGGCCTGGAATAAGCTGTTATTCAGATCAATCATTTCATTCGACCTGAATGAAATTATGGGATGGCCTACCTGCATGTCGACCTATCTTCCTGCCTACCTGCGCACACTCCGCCCGTTCATTCATTGCGCATGAACAGAGTCTTCCACAGGTCAGGTCGACCTATCATGAAGCTAGCCAGCTGGTCATGTGTATTGGAGGAGTGGCTTCAGAGGGAGGTTCCTGCAAGTTGCCTACCCTACCTTTAATCTGATTTGGAGATGGCATTAAAGGTCATCATTGTGTGGTCTTGCTCAGCCATCACTCATTGCAACATTCCTTTGTGTCAGAGAGTCTCTCCTCTAAGTGGCTGTTAGCCCCGAGGTTCTGGAATATTGGGGCTCCCCCCCCCCCCTACCGAACCCAAACCGGTCTCCTCAGGACCGGCCCCGGCCTGCACCAGCACCGCCGGCAGGGTCAGAGGTCAACACCTTGTGGACCTTTGACCGCATCACTTATTTTTTTGCAGAACAGCTACTTATTACTTACTTTCCTTTTAATTAGTTTGTAGAGCAACGGCCTCTGACCAAATTCCTGTTCATGAGAAACAGGTTGACTATACATTAATAAAATACAAGCATTGGTTGGACGCAATACAACTCTCCGGTCAAATGTCTTGACAAGAATTGTTAGGCGTGCTTGTCAGTGGCTCGCAACTTACTGATGCCTCTTTCAATGTCTTGGAAACGACAGCTGTGAAACGCAGCTGGGAAGAACGCCTACTTCATCACAGTATACAAAGCTTTAAAACAATTAGCCAACGGACTAGATTTGCCATCACCTCCAGTACCCCAATGAGCTGCTGAAGAATAACGTCATATGTTTGTTCTTTTTATACTCCTGTCCGAAAGGGGGTAACGGACTAGATTTGCCATCACCTCCAGTACCCCAATGAGCTGCTGAAGAATAATGTCATATGTTTGTTCTTTTTATACTCCTGTCCGAAAGGGGGTATTGTTGGAAGAGATATCTTTCATTTGTGCACGATCTATCAAGGAATATTTACCAGGGTTTTCCCATTAAAGGTATATTCTAATTAATTAATGTATCAAATAATCCCCCCACCCTAATGTAATATCAAAATGCTTCCGTGAAGAAACTCTCTAGTGTTCTTTGATTTATCTCCATTAACCCTCTAAGACTCAGGTATTTTCGGAGTCTCTTCATTTTTCCTGTTACCTGAGAATTCCTTCCACCCCCGTATCATCTTGTTGGTAATTTATGTCCTAAGGCCAGAGAAGACTTAAGGTCTCTAAATGAACACAACCCCTGCAAGAGGTCAAGCAGCCTAAATAAAAAAAATCCTTAAAAAGGGTTCCCTAAAAAAGAAAATCCCTACAAAAAAAACAGAACACACGTTGTTTAAAAGGAAGGATTCTAGGTTTCTATTGTATGATATTTCAGTAATTTATAGGTCACACCCTTTCTTTGATCTATTGTATTTTAGTGCTTTTATAATTGTGTTGTGTATGTAACTCATAGTCCCGGTTGATAGTAGTAGTATTAACAGTGGTAGTTCTGGTAGAACCAACACATAATTGACTTCTGATTAGACAGGTCACCTGTCAAAGCGCAGGTCATCAAAGAAAGGTGAAATAACCATAATTCATCAAGCACTAAGCACTATGCACCTCTAACTCCTTTAGTATAACATCTGACCACTTCTCTTCCACAGAACACAACACTATTGCGTTTACATTCATCGGGCTGGTCTGAGTCGATCGGCATCAATATTCACCGTGATCTGTAGTATTTCCTCTGCGTTCATCAAAGTCCGCAAATTTTACGGGGCACAAATCGACCCACATCTCAGTGGAGTTGTAAATCAACACCAGCCCCCTTCCCTTGCCTGGGGCTGGAGCCTGGGCCTGGCCCCCCTCGGTTCCCTCCTCGCGTATAAAGCAGTAGGAGGGCCTGGCTCTGGGGACACTCTCTCTCCACACCCTGGACTGGCTGCTTCTGCTGCTGCTGCTGCTTCTGCTGCAGAGGAACCAATGAGCTGACTTCAGCGCACCGGTCACCCACCACTGCTGCTCTTCACATGGTACCTGCTCAGGTGTCAGCATTCTGATCTCGGATCAGAGTAGGGTTGAGAGGTTTACTGAGTTCTCAGCGGATTTTCAAACGGTGAGTGCAAAGATATAATGTTCTTTTTTCAGTGCATGTATTTCATCTTCATCACGTGGATTTTTAAAACGTGAAATTTTAGCAAACTGTTTTAATGAAGTGGTTTGCAAAGATGATTGTGTTACTCTGGTGGCATGGGGAGTCTGATCTATTCTCTTGTTTCTTTTGTGTTTTGATGATTCTCCTGCAGTTGGAGTCGTGATGTTCCACACCGGGACATGGGCAGTGCTCCTCATGGCACTGACAAGTGCTTTGGCCCAAGAATATTTTGAAGACAGAGAAGTGAAGCGGAAATCCAAAGACGTTTTGCACCCAAAGAGTCTTCATGATGGAGAAGGTAGGAAGATATCAGAGTGAATCAGGCCTTGGTAACTCTTTAGTTACACAGTCAATGTAAACAACAGCTTCCTCATCACCTTAATATAGAGGATCAGCTGCATGCTTTTGGAGAAGATCTGCTGACTACTTTATAATTCCCCAAAATGATGGCTGTTGGCTTTGGCTGGGCTTAGATGTTAATGTCCTACTGAATCAAAACAGGATATCGGTCTCTATTGGGCAACGTGACCTATTCAAGTCATGCGTAATAAAATAAAACTGAATTGGTTTGAGTTTGAAACTGCACAACTGCTGAGACAAAACCAAACAATGTCCTCACACTGATGTTCTCCCTGATGTTCACACACACACACACACACACACACACACACACACACACACACACACACACACACACACACACACACACACACACACACACACACACACACACACACACACACACACACAAACACACACACACACACACACACATACCTACACACACACACCCCAACACTCACTCACTCACTCTCTCCCTCATTTTCACACACACACACACACACACACACACACACACACACACACACACACACACACACACACACACACACACACACACAACCCCACACACACAACACACACCCAACACTCACTCACTCATTTACTCACTTACTCACTCTCTCACTCTCTCTCAACCACCCCCACCCCCCCCCCCCACGCCCACCCGCCCACAGCGTCGGTGGACGAGGACTGCGGCCTGGAGCTCTCCTTCCTGCTGGACAGCTCGGAGAGCGCCAAGGAGAACCACGAGCAGGAGAAGAGCTTCGCCATGGACGTGGTGGACCGCCTGCAGGGCCTTCGCCTGCAGACCGGCCGCGCGCTCAGCACGCGGGTGGCGCTGCTGCAGTACAGCAGCCACGTCATCACCGAGCAGACCTTCAAGCAGTGGCGCGGCGCCCAGGACTTCCGGGCCCGCATCGCCCCCATTGTCTACATCGGCCACGGCACCTACACCACCTACGCCATCACCAACATGACCCAGATCTACCTGGACGAGAGCAGCGCCAAGGGCAGCATCAAGGTTGCCATGCTGCTCACCGACGGCGTCTCCCACCCCCGGAACCCCGACATCTTCTCGGCCGTGGCCGACGCCAAGAACCAGGGCGTGCGCTTCTTCACGCTGGGCATCACGCGCACGGCCAACGAGCCGGCCAACGTGGCCCAGCTCCGGCTGCTGGCCAGCGCCCCGGTGTCTCGGTACCTCCACAACCTGCAGGACGCCGACATCATGGACAAAGTGCTCCGAGTGATCGTAAGTACGGCTCCACCGGTGGGAAGAACCGGGGGGGGGGGGGGGAGGCATGCGGCTTCAGGAGGTAGGGCGGGTCGGCTGGTAACCGGAAGGTTGCTAGTTCGACCCCCGGTTCCTCCTAGCTCGAGTGTCAAGGTGTCCCTGAGCGAGGCACCTCACCCTGGCTGCTCCAGACCAGCCGGCTGTCGCCTTGCATGGTTGACTCCGTCTGTTTGTGAATGTGTGCATGAATGGGTGAATGTGAGGCAGTGTTGTAAAGCGCTTTGAGTGGCCACTGGTAGATAAATGATAATAACAATAATTGATCTGTTTTTTATAGCGCTTTTCTAAATACTCAAAGACGCTTTACAAATAAGAAAGGAATACATACAGACAGTACAGACAATCAAACAAAAGGGAAAAAATAAACAACACCACAACAATAGGCAACACATTAAGAGAGCGGGAGAGAGTGGAAGATGGCGGAGGATGATTTGTCAAATGTTGTAGGTGGTCCTGAAGAGATAGGTTTTAAGTTGACTTTTGAATGCACAGTGTGTCAGAGTGTGTAAATGCAGGCCATTTCCATTCACCATTTACCATTTAAAACCGCAGAGCAATCATTGTGTATAAAAGGGGCGATGTGTGCGTTAAGGTTCAGTATGCATGTGTTCTGAGTTTACCTGTGAATGGGCGTGGTCACATTTTTGGGCAGCGACGGAACGGAGGCCGTGTCGTGTAGATACAAGCGCGAGAACGTCCATGACAGCCGGAGATTAGGAGTGTGTGCGTCTCAGCTCCTCTGTTGTGTCGAGATGGGGCTGAGACGTCTGCCTCTCGTGGGTAGTAAGGGCAGATGTGGGCCTGCTCAGGGATTTGGTCAACATACGTTCAGATGAATGCCGTCGTGTTTGGGGGGATTACCAGGAGGCCTCCTGACACATTCCTCCCAGTTGAAAGGTTCAGCTCCCGATCCGTGATCCACTACTGGTTCAGATAGAGCATTCGTGGACGTTGTTTCTGTTTTAGTCAACCAAAGCATTTCCACGTAAACGCTTATCAAGGCAAGGTTGGTTACGGTTTCATGTGTTCACAGCTGAGATCAGAAGTCTCTTAAATGACATGTTCAGCGCTCAGTTTCTCTAAAATAAGTATTTTATTTATATCGTCACAATAATCTACAATAAAATTAAATCGTTAACAGAAAAATCGTTAGCGACACAGCAAAAAAAGCGTTGTTGTTAATCTAATTCAATGTGTTTGTTGTCTTCCACAGACGGACTTGGCCAATGAGGGGGTGAGTAGTGCTACACTCACACAGAGTGATATACAGTATGTGTACTGGTGTGTAACCATGTGTAGCTCACCCTGTGTGTTCTGCGCAGTGCCCTCTAGCGCAGACCTGTGCCTGTGACAAAGGAGAGAGAGGACCGGCAGGCCCTGCGGTAGGAGCCCACACACACACACACACACATACATACATGAACACACACACACACATGCACCTGACGTACCCACGCACGCACGCACCCACAAGAACACACACACACACACACATAGATACATACATGAACACACACGCACCTGACGCACCCACGCACGCACACACGCACGCAGGCACGCACACAAGAACACACACACACACATGCACCTGACGTACCCACGCACGCACGCACCCACAAGAACACACACACACACACACATAGATACATACATGAACACACACGCACCTGACGCACCCACGCACACACGCACGCATGCACGCACACAAGAACACACACAAACACACACACGCACACTCACACACACACACACACACACACACACACATAGATACATGCACACACACATACACACGCGTACACGCACACACACATAGACATAGATACATGAATACACACACAGGTGTTAATGCGCACACAGAAACACACACATACAGACAAACACACACACACACACTCTCAGCACTCCAGAGGGCTTGTCAAAGTGTGTTTATTCCTGACATTCTGTGAAGTGGGAAGACCCCAGGAATGGTAACCGTCTGTCTGAACAATCAGGGTAATTGAGCCCTTCCCGATAGCTCGCAGGCGCGTGTCTGGTAGATGCAAAGCGACTTCAAGGTGGGTCCACCTAACCCGCACATTCTGTTAGTAATCCTCGGGCGCCGGCAGGAAGAGACACATAGATCCCCCAGGAAGACATATTTGTTCAGACTCCGTTACTGCGTTGCCTTATCACACATGACATGGAAACCACGGAAACCTGAGGGATGAGATTTGGTTCTTGTGGCTCCTCAATCCTCATAAAACCTGAACTTTGACCGCACGGACGCACACTGCTGGGGTCAGGCACACAGGGGATGAGAGCAGAGGTGTGGGCAAGAGTTGAACCTTGAGGCGGTTCGTGGGATGCTTCTGATTGTATAAAGCCGTCCATCCAAGCTGATCCTAGCTGAGTTATCATCTTTCATCCTTCACCCCTGACCCTTCATCTGATTAAGACACGAGAACTAATTCAGAAGTCTTGGTGTCATCCCATGAAACCGATACAGACCCATCTGACGAGCAGGTCGTCAGCATCGTATTGCATTTACATTTACATTTACATTTAGGGCATTTAGCAGACGCTTTTATCCAAAGCGACTTACAATAAGTGCATTTGTTACAATAAGTACATTTGTCATAAGAAGTGAAACAATATATCGCTGTCGGTACAGTAAAGATGTTCATAGAACCAAGTGCAAGCATTACAATCGCTAGGCTAACCCATTCCCCGTGTAAAGCAAAGATAGCAGCTACTGTAGATGCTACACAATTAAGTACCTTGAATAAGTGCAATGTACAAGTGCCAGGACGTACAACATTCAATGGTGGCTGTGCATTGGTTTCTATGCAGAGTCGAGGTGAACTCTGAACAGGTGAGTTTTGAGTCTTTTGCGGAAGCTGGTGAGCGACTCTACGATCCTGACATTCGTAGGGAGCTCGTTCCACCACTGAGGTCCCAAAACAGAGAAAAGTTGTGACTTCGCTGATCGACCTTTGCTTGCTTGTATCGGTGAGGTCAGTGAGTGTCCGCATCCTCTGGTGGCAGATGGCTACCTGGCTGTTAACCAGGTGCTTCCATCTCCCAGGGATTCCACACATTCTTACCTGCAGACGGAGTGGTCCCATTAGTTTTAATCGTCACAGACCAGTGGTTACTGGCGGACCACCACACGCCGTCCAGGTGCTGCAGAGAACTATGACCCTCCCTGACCCAGGGGACAAGATCCCTCATGCCCAGCTGATCCACCTTCTCCTCCCCCTCCTCCTCCTCCTCCTCCTCCTCCTCCTCCTCCTCCCCTCCTCCTCCTCCTCCTCCTCCCCCTCCTCCTCCTCCTCCTCCTCCTTCCCCTC